>NW_009601952.1:0-26370 GCF_000690535.1 Cariama cristata | reverse complement strand
TCTTCCCAGAACTGGAGAACTCTTGTCTAGAATTATTTTCAATACAAATTTTCCACTAATTCACCTTGTGTCTTGAGTTTGTCCCAGTATCTTATTTACAACTAATGTTTATGCTGTTTTTTTCTTCCTGTGTCAAACAGGGTGTCCTCACTGTAAAAATGCCATTCCACATTTTACAACTGCTGCCGAAGTCTTTAAAGAAGATCGAAAGGTAACTTGCTATTAATTATTTCTGAGATATTTAAGAATGTTTTCCACCATTTGTACTTTATAGGCTTTGCTTATTGATAAGGTGATAGGCTTGTAGATAAAGTTGCTGTTACACTAATAGAAATGTATCTGCATCTTAGGAGTTGTATCTTTTTTGGTCAAACTGAGTTACGCTTTTAACCTATTCTGTTTTCCTTAATTTGTTAACTTTTCTGTTTAATTCTTTCTGTAAGAGTTCTTTTCTATGAAGCAAAACACATTCTTTCTCATTGAAGATTAATAAAAGATAATTTACATCATCTCCATTCCCCTTCAACTTTGGGCAACCATTGGGGTGCATGCGGAGAAACCACAAGTTGTATGACAGTCCTGAAGACCTCAATCATATAACTAATCTTTGCTTGCATAGCATAAATATAATATATTTCTGTAAGTTGGCTGACTTGAGTCCGGGATGTTGGCCCCATCTAGCACCCCTGTGCTTCTGCCTTGAAAATACATCTATGGCTGAAGCACACCAGTTCATTTCCTTGCATCAGCTGAACCATTTTGACTGAGTGCATGCATATCTGGGATTAAAAAAGAACCACCTGAGCCACTCGATTTAACCAGATAACTAGCTATAAACCTCCTTATTATCTTTGAGTGAACTGTATTTCATTCTGATCTCCAAATTTGTTCCAGCTTCCCAATTGCTTTGTGTTTAGGTGTGGCATAGAAAAGATTTGTCAATTTAATAGGGAAATTGCTCTCTACAGCTTCCTGAGGAAGTGAAGTGGAGAGGGAGGTGCTGAGCTCTTCTCCCTGGGATCCAGTGAATGGTTCAAAGGGAACGGATCATGGGAATGGTTCAAAGCTGTGCCAGGGGAGGTTTAGACTGGACATTAGGAAGCATTTCTTTACTGAGAGGGTGGTCAGACACTGGAACAGGCTTCCTAGAGAGGTGATCGGTGCCCCAAGCCTGTCAGTGTTTAAGAGGCATTTGGACGCTGCCCTTAGCAACATGCTTTAACTTTTGGACAGCCCTGAAGTTGTCAGGCGGTTGGACTAGATGATCATTGTAGGTCCCTTCCAACTGAAATAGTCCATTCTATTCTATATTCTAATCTAAATGAAGAGGTAATTTTCTAACAGTTATACCCCTGTTAATCTGCCAGCTACCATAACAGAAGAATTTCTGTCATTTTTTTTTTCTTTTCCTCTCATCTTTTCTGTAACTCAAAGAAGACATATCAGATTGACAAGAAGCAAATCATTCTTGTATCACTGACTGCATAAAATTAGAAGTCCGTCACTTATGCCCTCTGGCACACAGAAGATTTAGAGGCATGCAGCTTTCAGTTCTCTTACTGCTATGAATTTGTGTGTTCAGATGCCTTTTGGTTACTTGTTTGTTTCCAGGATCTCTGAGAAAGTATCCTTGTTTTCCCACTTTTCTGGTAGTTTCCAATGAAGCCTCTTTTTCCTAAACTCATTAAAATTTCAGTCAGAGGAGATGAAGCAAATGTACCAAACAGTGTGAAACTTGCTTATTAGAGCCCCAGGATGTATTAACAAGCCATCTGAATCATGGTGCAGTTTATTGGATGTGGTGGTGGTGGTAAATGTAGGCTTCTGAAGCTTTCCGTTCAGACTGCAGGTTATGAAAGGACTCCAAGAGCAGAGCAGTGATTGACAGTTGCAACTCTTGACTTCAGTTTAAGGCTGAAGTGGGGAGGTATAAAATGTAATGAGTTGGAACAGGAGAGCCAGTAGGGAATATTAAGGCTGGTACAGTTTCAAAGAGGTGTGTGCAGTTAGGGAAAATGATGTTATTCCACCCCGATGACTTAGGAAAGTGCCAGGGATTGATTATCTGGGGAGCCCTGTTTAATTGTGTACAGCCATAACCTGCCAAGGTACTTCTTGCTGCCAGTTTGTGCCCTTGTGGAAAAGAAAACAAACCTGTTTAAGACTTCAGAAGGGCACATGGCTGTTCCCACAATCAACACTGGGCATAGTCCCATGTTTCAACCAGGGCTGAGCCTTCAAACTAATTCGTAGTTCTGTAGGCTTTCAGACTGCATGAAAATTACTGCGTAAGAGAGAAGAATTATTTCTTCTTTCAAAAACAGGGAAAGGTTACTAATTTTAATTTTTAGTCTGTAGTAGTGTCGTCTTTTTTTTTTTTTTTCCCCACTGGAGAAAGTTTTTTTTCACTTTAACAGATATGATAGCATTTAAACTGTATCTTCTTTTCAGTAGGGGTGGTCCTTTAATTAAACATTGAATTCTTTAGAAGCCAAAGAACAATCAAAAACATTCCAGCCTTGAACTGGTTATAAATGGTATCTTAAAAAGTATTCTCTGGGAGACCTTGAGTCTTTACATTGGAATTTCGAAGATGAGCAGAGCTTGAAGCTGTTAAATACATGTCTTTGGCTCTGCAGATGCACTTTAAGGGGGTGGTTTTGGCGCATAAGCCCCCCTCTCCCGGGGCTGTTTGTAATGCTGTGTACTTTTTCATCATCTGCACTGCTGGAGTTGGAGTTTAAAAATGCAGTGCTCAGAACATTGGCCCCAAATGTCAGTTCTTGTTGGCCACATCACTGCTGGTGGTTTTAGCAGAAATTCCAAGCCTGCTCGCTTGCCTAAGGCAGTCGTGTGGCTATTGCAAAATGGGGCTCTGGGTGTAACCCATAAACCAGAGCCTCTGCATCTTTCCATATACCTGGAGAAATTCAGTGCCAGTAAGACCAGATCAGTGGAGAGCTAGTCCAGTGAAGCAGTTAGCATATTGCTTTCAGTTATTTAAGAAGAAAGAAAAAAAAAAAAAAAAAAGAAAAAGGGGGAAAAAAAAAAAAGCTGTCTGGAACATTCTTGCCTTGGGGCACTGTGGTCTTTGCATACAGCTGCCAGGGGAAAGCCTTTGGCCTGTGCTCCACAGCTTGAGTTTTGGCAATGACCAGTGTATGTCAGAAAATGCAAATGTGAGGATTGTCACTTTGCTGAACAGATTGAACGGAGCAGGAAGGCATGTTCACTAACTACTCCAGAGACTCTTGAAAGGGCAGCAGCTAAATCTTCAAAAAATTTGTATTCTGCCTTTTGGCTGATCCTAAAGTTGAGCTTGAAGGAACAGATTTGTGATGGTCCAGCTTGGATTTGCTGAAGGAAAGCTCTTGACTCCTCAAGCCCTCTCAGTAACAAATCTCTGGAACTGCCCCAAAGGGGCTGCTGTTTGACCAATCTTCTCCATTTTCACAGAAGACTGGTCCTGTACAAATGCACTGACCTAAATCAGAGCAGTGCAACTGGGTTCTAGTGAGTTTGTACAGAAACAGCTGTGGCAGAGATTGCTGGAAAGGGTGCAGCTGATGGGGTGAGTTGAGGTGCTAGCGTGGGGGCTGCAAGACAGTAGTGAAACCAGTGAGTCCCCACTGTGTATTGTGAACCATGGTTTGAACCAGGGTTTAAAATCATTATACCAACCAAATCACTGTACAGAGTTAGCCAAATGAGTTAATGTTTTAGTTTGGCCAAGAATTTGATCCCTATTTGCTTAAAAAGCATGAGTTGAATTTCTTTTTAATTAGACTCATTAAATATAGTGATGTTAGCACTGTACATCATGGTGCCTACTAATGGATCTTCCCTTTGCAAATAGGCCCGCTTTGAGAACAGCTGATGAATTGCAGCTATGGTAATGCTGCTATGGCACATCAGGGCAGCCAATAATGAATCTTCCATTTGCAAGGCCTTTCACATTGAGAACTGTAGCTGAATTGCAACAAGCTTTAGCAGGCCAGCTCGTAACTGCCATTAGGATCCAGAACAGGTAATATAAATAGAAACCTATGGAGTAATCATAGAGAAGAATGCACATCTGTCTTATTCATAGGTGCTTTTAAGACATTTGGCAACAACAGACTTTTTTTTTCCCTAACAATCAGGTAATTGTTGTCTGGAATTGACTATACTTTAAAAATGTTGCTTGGAAGCATTCTTTTCCATGCTGCAATTTTACTTTTATTTTAATTTTTTTTAAGCTTGTCATATATCATTCCTCTCTCAAATCATTATTCAGTTAGTTATTCACTTCCATTTTCATAACAAAAGTCAATATTAGCTCCAGCAGAGATTTATTTCCTTGAATCAATAAACCAGTGTGTGACAGTACATATTTTAACAGGAGAGCAACTAGGATTGCGGGGGGGTTATTTTTACTATATCATCATATAGTGACTGGGAGACAAACTGTTAAAATGAACGAGATTTAAGAATAGAAAGGAGGAGTTATCTGGCAGGTCAAAGGATCCCACTTTGAATTTTCCACACATGTATTTGAACCACTGGATGTAATTGTGTTCCTTACCTGCAAGATTCCTCTAGAGCAAAAAGTTTTTTCATAGTTCTGTTGGAAGGGAACTGTGATTCCTGATGTATGATTATTAAATGATACTGCAAGTTCTTCTTTTTCCTTCTAACACTTAACGCAGTAAAAAAATAAGGCATCATCCTTCTGTTACAGTTGAGGCACACAGAGATCAATGGTCACATTTTCAGCATATCTCCACTTCTATTTAAGCACCTAAATGAAAAGTTCTGATTTTTGCAGCAGCTCGGCGTTGATGATCAGACCACTTCATCTGAACAATATGCCATGCTCTATTTCCTTTTTTAAGAGCTCTTCAGAGCTGGTCATACGTTGCTCACATTCTAATGCTGTGCAGAGTTAAGTTTACAACTCTGTAGTTAAGCTCCCACTTCTTTGGTAAAACCATGAAACGTTGCTGTGGGACTTCCCTGATCAGGTAGATATTTTCCAGTCCCAGATTTTGCTAGAGTCTTGTTAAACTATACTGACTATGGAATAAAGGAGAAATGCATAGTAATCTGGTATTTTTTAAAATTTTTTATTATTATTATGCATAATTATTATGCATCATTATGCATACTAACCTGATGTTATTAATTATTACAAGCTGGATACCAGTTGTGAGGAGGTACCAATGAAAGCTGGATGTACTCCAGTTAACTTCCTCTGGGGTCCACAGTCTCTGATTGATTATCTTTTCATTTGATAACTATTTTATTTCTGCGACAGCTACTGAACAGGATGGTGATAAATCTGAACAGCATTGCCTCTGGAGAGAGAACTTGTATATAATGATGCATTGTCAATATCTAAGGCAGAGCAGCTTTGGGTTATGGAGAATCCGTAACCCCGTGGAGTTTTGTGCATGTTGCAGGTATAGCACTTAGGGTTTTTTCTTCCTGAAATGTTTTTTCAGTGGATTTTCCCCTCTGGTTAGAGGAAAGTTTGGAAAGCTCAAGAAACTAAATTTTAGCTCTAACAATCAAAATCTCCATAAAATCAGTCTTGTCTTCTGAAAACTGTTACACTGGGTTTTTCCATAACGGCCATATATATCTCTCTATATATGTACATACACACACACATAAGTCTTACACCGGCATTAGGACAGTTTCTTGCTCTTACAGATTTTTAGAGGTATTTTTCCCTCTTGATGAGAGGGAATTCATGAGAGGTGATGCCAAGTGTCTTGGCTCCTGGATACATATCAGAGGTGTCTTATGCTTAATCTGTCTGCACTTTCTGGTTGAATAAAGTTAGTGTTTTTACAAGGCAAAGCATATAAGTCTTGCTAACCTATGCTTTCCAGTGAACTTCCATGTAACTTGTTGCTGGTAGTTGAATATGAAGATCATTTCTGAGAGCAATATTCTCCAGAAGTCTTTAACCATATTTTGATGGAGGTTTTTTCGGTTGTTACTTTTCCTGACTCAGTTTCCTCCTTTAGCGATGCAGAAAAACTGATCATTGCTAAGAAGATTGAGAATGAGAGGAAAACCTCCCTGCAAGGTATCACTGCTCACTTGAGCCAGGACTCAAGCAAAGCCTTTCTTTTTGGGGGCTGCATCTTTTTATGTGCAGCCTTTCAGTATAGTCATGAAGTAATTCACCCTAACTGAAAACTGCTGTAGGACACTGCTCTACCAAAAATGGAGTTTAATATTCATTGTCCATGAAAACACAAAGAGAAGGAAGCGAAGGACATCGGTGCTGTTTGCTGAAATTCTGGTATGTCTCGGAGTTCAGCTGTCTGAAGTGGATACAATTGAGATTGGAACTGGTCCTCTGTCCAGAAGTGAGTTTTGCTACAAGTGTTTTTCAGCATTACTTTCCTCTTCTTGCAGTGCACTATATTTGATCATCCGCTGTGAGACAGGCAAGACAATTAGGACTGTGATGCTATGGTAATGAGTGACTAGAGATGGTAGCAACCTCTATATTTAGGCTGCCTTAACATTTCCACTCTAAAGTAATCACTCAAGCTCTCCTAAGTACTCTTACTCAGCTGCTGTTGGCAGCAGGCATTTGAAATGCAGCCTCGCATACAATCTTGGGAATTAGATGTCTCTCTGAAATTTTGCTCAGGTCTATATGAGTTACAAGGCTTTTGAAAATTGCCGTTTCTCCTCTCTCACTGGCTGTAAAAATAACGGAACGGGAATGTTTGTTCTGAAGAACTGGGCTCAAAATGACGTTTGCAGGAGCAGCGGTGAGTCCGTGGGGCTGTGTGGGAGCTTGCATCAGGAGCATTTCAGAGAATAACAGACCATGGACATGTCCTCCAAATGCTGCTCCAGGTGTACATGTCCCTTGCCATTAGACCTGTTAGATTAGGCATAGCATTAGGCTAATGTGACTGTTGCAGCCAGACTTAGACTGAGATCTTTGTGCATTACTTCAGTGCTCAACAAATGCGCAGATGGACCAGCTTAGATTTCCACGTGCTTTAGAGGAGAGCTGTATCTCAAGCAGACTACTAAGCATTTCTTTCAGAAGCCACCTCCTTATAGTCCATCAGTCATCTGTTTTGAGGCAACAAGTAAAGATGTGCTGAGCGAGGTTAACAGTGGCTTACAGCATGGCGTTCCTCCACTGCACCCTCTCCTCACAAGGGGCTATTCTCACAAAAGCCTTCTGTAAATGAAGTTGGGCTCTTTGCTCCCACCAAAGGCAGTCTAGATGTTTCCAGAGAGGTACAGATAAAGAGGGCTTGTCTTCCTTCCAATGTACTAAAAAATACTTTTCTTAATCTCCAAGACACTAAGAACAGATGGGTCATCAGTCACAGCAGTTTCATGCCTCAGACCAGCTACTAAGATTTGGATGAGTGCACATATACCTTCCCCCTTTTCTGGCTGTAATCTTTCCCTGTGAGATATTTAGAGCAGTGAGAAAAAAACTGTTTTATTTATTCTTTCTGCTTTCAGGGAACCAGGACTTCCAGTATTCTTTCTAATTAATACTGTGACATGAAATACGTAATTGTCTCCATTGTAAGCTTTCCTTTACACAGAAGTAGCTGTCAGGGCTCTAAATTTCGGCCAGCTGCTAAGGTCAGGAAGGCATAAATACTTAGATGAAACTCTTTTGCGGTGTATTATTCCTAACCTTTAATTTTAACTGGCCCTGAATGAGTAGGAGTCTTTCTGTTTACAAAAAGAAAAAAAAAAAGTGTGATCATATGTGTTTTTAACAGCTCTCAAGAGTCTTGTTTCTGTAATAGCCTTATTAATGTTTAAAATGGGAAAACAGAAACCAAATATTTAAGGTAAGAACACTGCTCACTTTATGTAGGGCTTTCCATCGGAAGATAGACCTAAGCAAGATCTTACCCAGTATTGTCTTGTCAGGCTTTCAAAGCCAAAACAAAACATGCAAATTGACTGAAGTTGGCTTTGCCAATCTCTTTAATTACTGCTAGGATAATGAGATCAGGTTTTCTCATTTTGACAGTGTCACCATGAAACTGGAGGGCATTATGGAATATTAAGTGATCTTTTAATTATGGAAGAACAGTTCAACTGCAACCCTAAAGTCATGCAAGCAAAAGGTATTTTATCAGATTGTTCGAAGGAGGCTCATGGAACGGAAATTTCAAGTTAAGATGTGTCTGCTATGAAATTAGCATTTGATACATTGTAACCCACAATTGCAAAAATTGTTCCTCTAATTTGTTTGGGGTTTTACATAGTTTGTACTTGAACCTGCTTGTTCTTCAGCAGAGCCATGTGAGGGGGCTGTGAAGGCAAGCCTGGGTGAGCAGCAGGGTATGTCCAGAGTTGGAACTGCCCCTCGCGGGAACAGTCAGTGTGAAATCACAGCAGAGGGCTCCGCTGCTTTAAGTAGAGCCTATGAATTGCATTTTGTTTATACATCAGAAATGTTAAGTGCAGCCCCTCCTCAATATTTCATAGATTCAGGTTTCAAATGTCAAATGCTCTAAACTAGGGTTAGCCTGAGGTGATGCTCTAGAGCTGTAAGGTTGCACTTCCTCGCTCTGCCTGTGCTGAAGCGGGCAGGGATGGAGGGTGTTGCTCTGCTGCCAACGGGCTGAGAGCACGGCAGGCTGTTTCCTACTCAGGATTTGTTTGTCTGACAGTAGCATCTAGAGGTTTCCAAAGGAATTAATGCCCATTTTGCTAATAGCTGCACATAACATACAGTCCCTACCTTAAAGGATAGACTGAAAAAAGATAGGAAAGGAAACATAAACCCAGGCTGAGATTGCAAGCAAGCAACCTTCTTCTCTAGGTGTGTTAGTTGCTGGACAATGCTGTGGTCTCTCATCCATCCTGTTTGTCCTTGGGAGAACTGAATGGAGTTTACAAAAGCTATTTGGGGTCAAAATCATTGATAAGTGGCCAGCCATGCTTGTCCAAGAACAGAAGAGGTAACTTTTCTGAGCGTTAGCCATGCCATGGGAAGGAGGTTGGGTTAGGTGGGTCGTTCCCATTATCAAAGTCACCCTGTCACTGTTCATCACTTAAAATCAACGCGTGGGGAAAATGTGGCAGTGTGATAGAGCTGTGACCGCTGTGCTTGGATTTTGTTTTGCTAACACAGCCTCTGGATTTCCTGTTTGGAGTCTAATGCAGTGCTCAACAGGTAGGCTTGGAAGGTGATTTTCTGCTCCAAGTTGAACACACCTTGCAGCTGCGTAGGCCAGGTGCTGTGCGAGCAGCACAGCATTGCACTGGGAGGGAGCAGGCTTCTGCTCTTCCCTTTGCATGGCTTGACCTGATGACCACCCTCTGGTCTTCCTCCACAGCTGAGCCGTTACAAAAGCCATTGCATTTTTGGCAGAAGACTTGGGTCTCTCCTAGTGTTCAGTCTAAACTGCAGCAGCATAACCATGAAGTAGAGTCTTGCTTTGTCTTCTCCTGCCTCATGCTGATCTCTTGCGTTTCAGATTGCCTACGCTGCAGTGGACTGTGCCAAAGGACAGAATCACGACCTGTGTAAGCAGGAGGGTGTTGATGGCTACCCCACCTTCAATTATTACAACTATGGGAAATTTGTGGAAAAATATACTGGAGAAAGAGGGGTAAGTGAAAGCAAGAGTCATCACCTGATACAGGGTGGAAGGTCTCCTCTGCCTATACTGCCTTGCAAATGAAATCTGTGGAGTAAATTTTTACCATGCTGGAAGGATGTTTAACCACTTCTGTTACTGTCTTACATGGATGAATCATTGTCCGCCACACCTCTATACATCTCTGCATTAGGAACATACTTGGTCTATTTTAGGAACATGAGAAGAGGCAAAAGGAGTAGCTTTGGTAATGCTTTGTTGTATATTTTATTCGTTAAACTGAAGACTGCAAGTGAATTTGGACTGAGTGAAAGTTAAGGCTTTATTGCATGGGCTGCTGCTAGGTGCAGAAATGCCAAAAAATACAGAACTTACTCCTGTCAGTTCTGGATATGAATCACACATATACCTCAAACATGTTAAGAGTCCACCAGGCTGCCAAATGGTGACAGACCATTGGTTTTATAGCAGGGACAAAGCTGTCCTTTGGAGACTGGGAGAAACTAAATATCTCATTCACCCTGAATCAGATTCACTCCTGGAGCTCAGGATGGAAAGACAAATTGTGCCATCTAGCTCGTGGGCTGAAGCTTCATTCTTTTTTCTGCTGTAGCCAGCTAATTATATGCTATGAGTACAAGGGACAGAAATGGCATAATGCCTTCTGTGGTAGTAAAGTGCCTGAAAATAAGGGAGCAATCCAATTATTTGTGTGCGTTCTTTGTCATAACCTCCTAGAGGGAGGTTACACCTCAGCAGTGATTGATTGCCTGGAGAAGCTGGGGTCTGCAAGAAAAACTTGGAATCTTCAAGCTATCCAGTGATTTTGATAAAAGAGCCTTGCCTGAAAGTTATTGTCGCTATTACAGCCACCAAATTATAGAGAAGCATGAAATAAAAAGCCAGATTCTGAGGTTCTTTGTCAGTCAGGATCTTAGGGAAGCCTTCATGGAGCTTCATCTCCCAGTTTTCTCCAGCATTAGGACCCCAGTAATTACCATTTTATGGTGCTGATCCGGGCATTGTTATGGATCCTGTGTTTAGTTCCGATTGTGGATCTTTTCTTAAAAATAAAGATGGGTGCAGTAGCCAACAATTAAGTAAAATTTTTGTATTTCTAACCCATACTTACAGAAATGATGTATGAAAGGAAGGATCTGTGGTGGCTGATAAAAAGAATTTAGCAAGACCGGAGTGCTGTGAGGCCACAGCAGTTGGGAGATGATTATCCCTATGCTGGAAAGTGGACTGACTAATCCCCTTCATGCAGCCAACCCTTTCTTGGGTAGAATTAAATTACCCAACAGGAACATCACAATCTCTCTGCTGCTGGCAACTGTGTTCGCCCTCCACCTCTCCTGGGACCTATGGTCTTCTGCTTGTGCAGCATCAAATTAGGTTTTGTTATCTCCTATCTTGGTAATGCTGGAGGCAGTGCTTAGCACAGTGCCTTCCATGAAGTTTCCAGGTCTGTTCACAAACCTGTTTTTGTAAGTAAGAGATTGCACTGTTAAAGGACTTCTCATCAGCATGACAATACCTTTTGAGCCATCTCGGCCAACCACCTCCTACTTCGCAAAAGACATCTCAGGAGAGAGCAGGGGGAGCCAGGGAACCTGCTTT
Source organism: Cariama cristata (assembly GCF_000690535.1). NCBI lineage: Eukaryota > Metazoa > Chordata > Aves > Cariamiformes > Cariamidae > Cariama > Cariama cristata. The sequence goes on along the minus strand of NW_009601952.1, from coordinate 15,148 downwards.
CCATTCCTGATTCTGGCACTAAACCAGTAGATGTCCATAAGCATTTAGTTCAGTGTGGTCCAGCTGGTGTATCATCATTTCACGTGGGCAGGGAAGAAGAGAGGTGATATCAGCTGCCATGGGAGCGACATGACATGCTACAGCAGGAGCCATGGCCAGTACTAGAGCAGGAGCTCTCAGCTCCTTGCCACCCCACGCTGAGGTGCTGGCTATGGGGAACAGCACTATCCCCAGCGGTAGCCTGTAAGGATCCTCCACACTGCCAAGGGAATTGCAGTTCCAGAATAGAGATTTTAGGGCATTTCACCCCAAGCAACTCCAGCAAGGAAGAGTCAGGACACCCTCTAACCCAAGTGTACCTTAAATGACTGCCAGCCTCACAGCTTTGAAAACTGGGGTCCTGTCATGGGGGCTGTTGATTGCCAGATGTCCCGAGATGACGTACGACCAAAACTTGTCACTTCATTTTTTTTCAGTGGAAGAATAGTGAATAGTTTTGGTAGAGTGTTTTGTTTTCCAGCCTTCTCAAAACCCTCCCAGCTTTTGTTTTATTTTCTTTTCTTTGTTTTGTTGTTCCCCAACATTGTTTTAAGTCAAACTCTGACTTCTGTTTGTTGTTCTCTACCTCTTTGTATTTTCCCTCTTTATCAGCAGTTTTGACTGGTGTGTTTTGGGATTCTTAAAAGTAAAAATAGTCACATTGGGTGGGATCGGTATTACCTGCTGAGACAGCTATAGTGTTGGTGTACCACTAGTCAGCGTGTTCAAATACAGGTGTTCACACCTCCACCTATCTGAGCCTTTTGAAACGCCTGTGAGTTGTGTTCAGAGCTTTCATTGGAAAAGGAAACTGCTGGCATCCAACAGCCTTAGATAATCAGAAATTCTAAGTTCCTGAAATACAGAGGTTCGCATCTAGACATCTGGGTTTGAAGTTGTTTTACAATAATTTTCGTAGTAACTTGAAAAAAATGTAATTCCCATCAACTGAATGTGTGGAAAAGGAGGAAGATCATAAGCAAAACTGTTAAGGGATGAGGAACAGTGGCAAACGTGTGTATAGCCAACAAATGATCCACTAACTGCTTTCAAAATGAGACATGTAGCATACAGATGTGGCTTGAAAATGTCTTTGAGTGTTTTTGACAAAAAGGCATCAATGGCACTTCTAGGGACAGTTTTTACCTTGTCCTGTGATTCTTAAGGCTTTTTTCTCTGTGTCCCATCTTTTCAAAGTTTGACATGGGGAATCTACATGGATATTTTCCACTTGCATTGCAGCAGAGCAGCACTGGACCAGAGCACTGCATGATGAGGCAACGCAGAAGCAGTAACCACTCCCTAGTTTATATTCTGCCATGGGATACAGAAACTGAAAGTGTTCTTGACACATTGTTTTGGTTTGTTTGTAAAAATATGACCTATATTTTTCTTTCTTCAAAACCAGGAGTCTGGCTTCACCACTTTCATGCGAACCCTGAGAGAAAGAGACCATGAAAGAGTAGGAAAGAAGAAGGATGAATTGTAGTTTCTGCCTCAAAAGAAGCTTTCCACTGCACTGTGAACGGTTCCAGGTCTTTTGTTAATGCACCTGAGACTTCACGTATTCTCAAGACAGAGACTTTTTTTTATAAACAGCCATGGCCATTTTGTACAATTTTGAAATAAAGTGAAACCACTTGATTTTTAAAAGGAAAATAAATTAGAATGTTGCCATAATATTTTAAAGAAAACTTAGCATTTTCTCTCATGTTGTGAGACTATGCCCACTGACACTCCTATGCAATATTTTTGTAGTCTGTAGCGTGTCTGTAGGTGATGTTGTTTGATAGGGTGAATTTTTTTTAAAGGTATTGTAGCACATGTGAAAAAACAAAGGGGAGGGAACAGTGTTTTTGTTTGGTTTGGGGTTTTTTTGTTTGGTTTTTTGTTTAAAACCAGTGAAGGAAAATGGGACTTGTAAGACAGATTTATCCAAATGCAGTTTTACATTCTTGTGAAATAGTTACGTGTTCTTCAGTGAGATTTGGAGGAACAATTTTAAGGTGCTCAGGGATAAATGAGGTATCTGAGTTAATGAAGACATTAACATTGACCAGTCCAGATCTGTTGATTTCATTTCAATCTTTCTAGTCTTTAAATCAGGACTGTTTACATACCTTTATAGAATGTATTGAGTGAATTAAGCCAAGTATCAAAAAATTAGCAGGGCATGGGTAAAATTAAACTAAACCCTCCTTTTTTGGCATCAGTATTGTCACATGCATCTGTAAGTCATGGCAGGACTGATTTTCTTATAGGAGTATACAGTTACCCTTATAGGTATACAGTCTCCCTTTAAATTATAATTGGGCCATATCAAATATGTGTTGGAAAGTGTTATGTTCAACTGTTTTGATAAATGCATAATACTTCTGATAATGCAGTAATTATGTGTATTACGTGTTTACATTCCAAAAGTTTTATCTGCATTTGCATGTGGGATTTTTCCTTTTTGCTCTTTAAGGAGTTGCATAAACAATCTCTTAAAACCTGTATTAGCAGCAGTTGAAACGTGTTACACCCTTGATGCTTGAAAAAAAAGACGTTGATCTGGAGGTACTTATGTCTTCACAGGAGGGGAGAGGGAGGGGCAGGAAGTTGTGATTCACTTTGAACTAAAAATAAATTTAAAAAAAGACAAGTATTTTTATCATTAATCGGCCTTGTTCAGCTTCTTCCCCGCTGGGTAAATGGCCGTAGCTGGTGGTGGTTTAGGAAGAGCCAGCACACCCTGGACGGGTGCCCACTGCCCCTTTGCTGGGGACAGCCCGGTGTGCAGGGGTGCTGGGCAGTACGGCGGGGTGTTCGGCCGTGCGAGGGTCAGCCTCCATCTGCCTTGACACTGAACAGGTGGACCAAACAGCTTTTTACAGCGAAGAATTGTGCCTTGGGTGTGAAATCTTCCTCTTGCTCCTCAGTCTGCCTGTCTCTCTTTCTTTTGCTAGTTTGGATCCTTGGTGAAGGCCATGCTAATGGACAGCTCGGTGCTGTGCTGCTCAGGAGGTGAATGGCATCTTTCCTCCTTCCTGCATATTTTTTCATCCTCTCTCTCTCTCCCAATTAATGGCACTGTATGTTTGACACTTGTTAAGCTGGTGAAGCCATTAGTGAGTAATCTGGAATACTGGTAGCCTGATTGGCCTTGTATGGTAGCCAGCTTGTTAACCATGACATCAATTTGAACAGCGATGGAGCTGTTCTTCTCTTATTAGGCACCTGATGAGTCTCCTCACTCAAAAATCAGCTGCCTGGTAGTACATAATATCCTAGTGTGAAAGTAGCTTAATTTATTAAGCTGTAGGCTTTTTTCTTTTCTGTTAGCATAGTTACTTCATGTTGTGTTTAGTACTTTTGCATAAGATCATGGTAATTCTTTCCAGCTATTCTTGCATTAGTAGCAAGCATTCTGCCCTGCATTTAGGGCCTATTGATGCCATTTGATTTCAAACAGGAATTCTTTTACTTACCAGCAAACTATCAAGTATGATCAGTCCAGAACTTACTGCTTTTTTTTTTTATCTCAGAGTCAAAGCAGCTGGCAGTAAAGAAATACAGTCTCTAGAAATGCTTGAGCATTTCTGTGCATAGGCTGTGCCTATGTTTGTGCTAATTGCTGAGAAATGTAGACTTCTTCAAAAAAAGAAAAAAAAATCATAGCTTGCCAATGGTGACATCACTAGTCAGGATCATTCTGAATTATAGGCTTTAGTAAATGTTTAGGATAGGACAATTGCATACTGTGCTTCAGACCAGTAATTCCTTACAGCTGGTTACACCATAATAAAATTAAAATTAAGGATTCTCATTTTTCCCTTCAGTCTTTTGTCAGTTACTTCTTGGACTTGGGCATTCATTTTTTCTTGGCTAATCATGTGTTAATGCACAAATATAAAATATTTGAGAATAATTTACCTTCTGTTACAGGGTCATGACTCATCTGGTTTATAGTCTGAATGGGTTTTGAAAAATACAGTTTTGAACACCATAAACGATTACATCAAATGGCTGACAAAAGCCTTAGTTACTGTGAACTAGAGTGTACCATGAGCTTGGAGCTTTGCTTCCAAGCCTTTTTAATTAGTAGACCAGGTCTGGATCTCAGTTACACTGTTGTAATTCTGTTGCCTCCAGTAAAGCAGAAGTTGGTGTTTGTATTTGCTAGTGAAGTCAGTTTATGTTTATATTTGCATCAGTCAAGTTGAAATTGAAATACTTACTTTTCATTCACAGTCTGTAGAAAAAAATAATCTTATATGTAAGAGCTCTTATTTTGTGTAATTAAATGATTGGTCATTTCACACATTCAGACTTCCCAGGCCATCACAGTAGATGCATAGTCCAGGCGTTATTAACCATGTAGGAATTTCTGCCATGGTTAAAAGTGAGTAATATGGGCTTTCAAATCATGAATCATTTATCAGCAAGAAACTTAATTGCTGATAACAAATGGTTTGCAGTGAATCAGAGATTCTGCTCTTGCAATTACGGATTTGGTCTTTCAGCCCTTTTAAGGTGTGATTCAAAGGTCTTGGACATCTGCTATGCAGTTAACCCTAAAGCAGACTAAATCTCATTGAGGAAAGGTAAAACGTGTACACAGAGGAGAGGCTGAGCAAGGATTGTTCCTCAGCATTGGTTTAAGCAAGATATAAATAGCTCACGGGTCTATGTTGGTCCTGTTCTGTAGTTGGACCAAGAGACAAAGGGTGGCAGGACGAAGTGTTTTGTGCAGACTAGTATTAGCTGGATAGGAAATGGTTTTTCCATCCAACGAAAAGAGCCTGAGATGTTGGATTTGTTTCACCCAGCAAAAGGAGGGAAAAGGGAGCCGAGATGGGATCCCAGGAGAGTGAATATGGGATATGGGAGACCCAGGTTGGAGTCCCAAGATGAGCATAAGCTTATATCCCAGTCCCTTGCAACCCAAGAGGGTAATGTGGCTTCTGTTGTAAAGGAGTTATCCATCTATCTCTGACCCAATAACTACGTCCCTATTTGTTCAAACTAGAGCAGCTCCTACAGGAGAGACTGGAAGAGACTTGCTTTCCAATCTGGATCATGAAAAGCAACCTAGCAAATCTCCATTTTCTCCCCCCCCCCAATAAAATTGCATTCTGGATCTGATAGTCCCATTGAGCCCCAAGCCCCTCCTAACTAGTTGCAGTTGGGTGAAACAGCCTTGGGAATTTTTCTAAACTCCCACACAGACCAAATTAGGTCCCCAAATCTTGCTGACTTAAAATTCTCTCAGTAGTCATCCACAAAGATGGATTGATATTAATGGTGCAAAAAGATTAGAGGGGTAAGATTTATCTTCTTGCAGTGTTTAATTTGGGAGTAGAAAAGCAGATGCAACTCCCATCATGAGTAAGCTCTAAAAGAATGCTTCAGTCAGAGTCTCATTTCAGATGGAATTGCTTCATGGGTGATTTTGATTTTAGAGGCTAACTGCTTTTCAAAAGAGAAGTCAAGACCTGGCAACTTAGCCTACAGGTGTTTTCTTAGTCTGTTTTCCTTTTAAAAAAATAAAAAGCAAAATCGCTGTCCATATTTTTGATAGTGCTATATTATGAGAAAGAAATGTTGCCTATATGGGTTTTCTAGAATAATACTAAACCCCTGCCAACTGCATTTTACAAACTATGAAACAAGCCATTTGCTCAAAACTATACTCAGGGGTATGGGGACTGTTGTCCATGTGCACGTCATTTTAATTTAATAGGCTTACTTTAGTGTGATTGGGTCTGTAATGGTACAGTGGGATTGCAGGAGTAAATGCTGAGAACTGGGGCAGGAGGAGGGGGAAATTAGCTTTTATCAGCAGGTGCTGAGTGTTGGGTCCAAACGCTGGCATTTCCTTTGCCTTTGGCAGCCCAGCATCCCTGAGCGTTCCAGGGCTCCGCTGGAACCACGGGTGTGCAGCCCTTTGGCTAATCCGGTTGTGTACATAACTGCTCTGTGCTGGAACTGATTGGAAACCAAAATTTCTCCTGTTTTCTTTGGCTGGTCATGAGAAGATGCTATGTTATCTCTGTGCATCCTGCTTTTATTTACCAATTAAGGAGGGGCAGGGTACCTGGGTGTTTCTACAAAGGAAATTACTCCAAATGCTGTCTTATCTGCTGGCAACCAGGACTCCTGGAACGCCTGACTGACCAGCACCGCTGAAATACTCCCTGCGATGCACCCTTGACTGGCTTGGCTTTTGCCAAGTTTGTGGCAGGCACTGTATGATGCAATGTTGCAAAAAATCTCAGTATCTAAGGCAGCGATTTCCAGGCTGCAGTTTCCAAGGAGTTAAGCTGAACTCTGTGTATTCATCAGCCTGGTGTAGCTGGTTTTGAGGTCAGAAAAAAGATGGTCTGTTAGCCCAAAATTTAGGGAATCACAGCTCCAATGCTGGCCCATAATTAAAGCCAGGAGGATGTCCAGTTATTTCCAGCCAGCTGCCAGACCTGGTCCCGGTTTGTAAGATTCCTGCCCCTGGAAATCCTCTGTCTCCTGCCCACAGCACTCACCACTCTTGCAGGACACAGGGCTCGTTAAGGAACAGTTATTCTGTGTTTGCTTAGAAAGCACCATAGTGCTAATTATTCTCATTAGCTTTGAGCCACTAATAAATTATCTTTCCTATTGCTCTTCCATCACTCACTAATGAGAACCATTCAGTCAGATTTTGCAGATAACTGCTTGCTCCCTCCTTCTCTACAACACATGATTCCCTGCAAGCATTCATCACAGGAAAAAAGCTTCTGCGTGAACAAAATCTTTTCAAATTAGTCGCTGGTGCCCCAGTTAAGTGGGTGTCTACTTCGCAGGCATGCAGAAGAGCCTTCTTCATTAATATGTGCAATTCTGCGCGAGCTGATTAGCTCTTGCAGCTCATTTGGTAGCAAATGTGTAAATCCATCACACTCCAAATGCCAAATATGTGCACAGCTAAATTATGGAGAAGTAAGAAACTGCAAGAGTTGGGAGTCGTTTCTTGGAAAAAGAGTTCCTTATCCCATCCATTAAATTGGAGCTCTGGATTTATCTAGAGCATTTGTCACTCCTCTGCTTTGTCATTTTTCTGCTTGCAAAATGAGTAATTCCTCCTGTCGTGTTGATGGTCCTTTCAGTATGTGTGGGTGTTTAATTCTGTGCCTAACATCTGTAACAGACACTTGATATCTAGTCTCAGTTCCCATAAAACAACAGCCACAACACAATGCAGTCTTCCTTGCGCAGTACGTGAAACCAAATTAATCAATTACTAACAATGTATTATTAATAATCCTGTTACCATCACTTTTCTTGTTCTTTTCCGTTTGTAAAAATCTTGTGAAGAGAAAGGAGGTGGGAGGGTGAATTTAGTTTTTTTAAAATATCTGTGGTTTTTAGCCAGGGCAGTGCTGCACAATTAAATTAATGTAATGGTGTGTCTGCCAGCACAAGGAAAGGACTAAAAAACGCCACCTCTCTATGGGGAGGGGCTGGTCTACTGCTGCAAACATTAAGTGCCCTCAGACAGTTACTCTGGGACCAAACAAGGAAATTGGCCTCAAGGGCTCCTAATTTATGCATGCTTTTACTTCTCTTCATGCCACGTAGCTGCAGAGCCAACCCAGCCTCAAGGCCTGGGCTCACCAGCTCAGGCCAGCCAAGCACCCTCCGTTTTACTTTCTCTCGGCGTGCAGAGAAATTGCAGCGCAGACCCAGCTTGATCTCCAACGAGAGCAGTATTTTGGCATTATCTTCTGGCCACACAGGATATGGGGAAAGAGCTTCCCACTTCCCAAATAATCTGGTGTGGGAAGCTGTCTTTCTCCAAGCTGAGCATAAACTCTCGAGATAATATTTCCTAGGAAAATGTGCAGCATAGTAATGAAGATCCCATTCTGTAGCCTGCAGGTTGCTGGTGAGAGGATGGTTATTACCGTACCCCACCCCATAAGCGTGGACAGGGTGATCAGGTCCAACATTTCCTATTGCATCCCCAGAACGTACTGAGATCTTTCCAAGAGTGTAGGATTTGCTTACCAAGAGGGAAAAGAAAGCTCTGTGCTTGGGCTGGCCTGCAGTGGGTACCCAGTCCTCCTCTGCAACAACATGGACAAAACACTGCGGGCTGAGGCTTTTTTTTTTTCCTTTTGAAGGAGGAACAAGATGCCTTCAAGGCAGACCTTCCCTGATAGAGCATGAGGAGAATGGGGCCACGGGAGAGCTGCTGCAGAAACACAGAGCCTGTGCGTGATGCTGCCCATCTTCTTGCAGGTCCCTTAGGACTTTGGGGTCCATCACTCCTTCCACCTTCAGGAGACCATAAAAGGATAGCCACAGGACTCCTCACTTTCCTAAAACTCACCTCTCTGCCAAAGTCTTCCTTAGGTGAGAGGGCAGAACAAAAGGAGGGACTGCAGAAGTCACAGAAGCAGAGTTCACCGTGTAATAACCATGTCTTTCTGGTGAGGTACCGCAGTATTAGGTGCATTAGGTGTATTTTGGATGGATGTATAATCTTAATTGTTGTGTATTGTTTGTATTGTAGTCCCAAGATCCAGGTCCTCATTATGCTAGATGCTGTACAAATATATAAGAGACTGTCATGCATGGAAAGGCTTTTATTATGTAAACAGTCAGGTTGGGAAAAAAGAAGTAGTGTTATCTCTGTTTTACAGATGAGGCAGTGAGAGGAAAAAAAAATGAGAAAGCATTTTGCCCAAGGACACGCAAAGTCTGTGGGTCAGCGGTGGACTTGAAATTCAAGTCTTGATTTAGTTTCTTACCAGCTCTTCTTTCAATTTTTGTACTGCCCACAACATAATTAAAAATTAAGCACAAAGATGACAATACCATGTGTAATTTATCTCTATCTGGAACAGTCATCCAGTATTTCTCAGCCAAATCCTCTCCAACTCTTCTCTGTTTCTTCAAAACCTGTATTTCTTCCATGCGCAATGCCTGTCATTATCTTACACATCAAGCCACTGTACATGTTGTCCTCTGATTTTCTGCAACATATATCATGTTTGAGTTGGACTACAAAACTGTTCGGGAAAAGACCCTGTTCCATGCGAGGCCATGTCTCAGTCAGAGCAGCCTGCTGAATTTATATTCCAATCCTTTTAAAAAGTGGTACTAGCAATATTTAGAATAAAAAAGGATGCATATATATTTCTGCTCATGAATACAGCGAGGCATCCAATACATTTATAACTGCTGCTCAACGCTACCTGCTAGTCAAAAATACATATTGATGTAAATAACTAATCTATACCAAAGACAAATAAAACATGGATTTCACAAGAAAGGCACAATATATTTTGCTTTGTGTACATCAACGTTTTACATCAGGCTTTAGGAAAGGATGTGAGAGGAGAGAATTATAGAAGTCATGACAGTTACTGAAAAACAGAATAAAATGGAATTCGCATTTACTAAGGCTAGACAGTACCAGAGTAATTCAATAGCTTTCTTTGATACAGTAATTAATTAGCTAGACAAAGAAGGGAAATCTGACTGTCTAGACTTCAATAAAGTAGCTGATGAGGAGCCATGTATAAAATTATATCTCCTGCCTGGAGAAGTCTGAGATTTACAGAGGAACTGAGAGGCATACACTGTTAGAAGAAGAGAAGCTGAGCTGTGTTGAAAGGGAATTACTCAGAGCTGCTAAAAAGTAAGTCTTAAGACTGATTATTACTATTTTCATTAATGACTCATTTCGAAAACAGACGTTCTGATCATTAAAATGTATTGAAGTCACAAAGTTAGGAGGGGTCATCGCTGTAGAGAAAGTTCAGAATATCCCACAGCAAGAACTGAATGTCCTTGAAGAGCGAGGCCACAGAAGTAGCAAGAGAGGTAGCAGCAGAAAAAAATCTGCAGGAAACCAGCAATGACACAGAAAGATTTCTAACTATTTGCTGCAGTGTGGTGTGAGCATGGAAAAGGCAACTGCAACTCTAAAATGCAATAGGAGAGACATTTCCAGAAGAGCAAGGGAAGCATGAATGTCCTTGTATGAGACCTCAGTAAGATTTTGTTTGGAATAAAATGCACGATTCTGATCAATCACGTTAAAGAAAGCTGGTTTCTTAATGAAACAGGTACAGAAAAGGGCTGCTAAGATGAGGAGGAGACTGGAGAACCTTTCATGAAAGAGAAGTGTGTGTATGCAGCTCGTTTAGCATAGCAGCTGAAGACTGAGATGTGGTTTGATTGCTCTGTAAATACATCAGGTAAGGGAAATAAAGGTAGGCAATCTCAGCATATGAGCAAGTGGGTATAAATTGGCCATGAATAATTTAGACTATCAATTAGGTGTTCTTTATCCACCTGCACAGTGAGGGTGTAGAAATTATAGGGACAAACCATACCTAGTTTTAACATGAAGCTCACAAAATGTATTAAATGGATTATGTGATCCAGTTGCCTGCAGTACCTGGGGACTGGATTTGATACCACAGAAAGTCCTGCCACTCCTATGTCTTAGTATATTCCTATGTCTTAGCGGGTTTCTATTATAGCGAGCTACCACCTCCATCTTACAACGTAATTAGATACTACAGTACCTAATAATCCCTTCAGTCCTAAGAAACCTTTCTATCCTTCTGAATTAAATTTCAAATAGAACATCCTAACTGTGGATTACAAAGCCATATGTGATTTTTTTCTTAAGTAAGTTTGTTGTGGCTATTATCATAAACAAAGACAAATTTCTTTAGAGACCAACAGTTCTTTGAATATAAATTATAGTGTTTATGGCACAACTGTACTAACAAATAATGATTTTCTCATTTATTGTAATTGTTTAAATGGCTCCTAATGAAATTTTTGGCCTCATGAAGTGATCAGCTTGGAATGACTTTCCCTTCTATGAAAATATTTAAATACAAACAAAGTCTGCCAATGTGTTCAATTACAGTCATGTAGGGAACTAAAGGGATTGTGTGTACTAGGAGTATATTCATGTGGCTTTCCAGATCAGCTGCTTCTACCAGAGAGGGAATAAAGTAAGTGGAAAAGCCCCAAAAGGAGATCGTTACTGTTGGAATGGCTTGGGACATGATCTTCAGAAAAGCTCACTTGTGTTATTTCCATAAGCCCACAATGCTGATGGCCCTGTAAATAAAAATGCATTAACAACATGTCGCTTTTCAAACTAATTGAGATGCAGCGTGAAGATTACTTTTCAGAAATATGATGTTCTTTATGCAGGAGATCATGCTGGGCCCTGCTGCAACAAGAGCCATTGGGATAACACTGTATTTTGTTCTAACATCTGCATTTATTACCAGTGAGATACTTTATGTGACATTACGAGGTGGTTTTAGACTTGTAAAGCCCTTGAGAATTAAATGCTATTGTTCCATGAAAGAAACTCTTCTGCCCAGCACAGGCCCTTATGACTGAATGAGCAGAGAAGGCTTTTAAAAGAGAAGCAAGGAAATAAACTGGATATTCTGCTGCTGATTTTTATGACCTTGCTCACACTTCTGCTGATGCTGTCTTAGCAAGAACAGTTCATCCCAGCAAATATAATCTTAGCTCTTGTGATTATGGACACAGGTTTCTCTAAAACCTCTAAAATCAGATGCAATTTTTTTAGAGTGCAGGATTGGTAGAAAGTCACGGGTTCTTAGCCAGCGCCATGATTTCAGGAGCCTGATTCAGAGTTTTAAGCACTCATGATGAAGCTGGGCTGCACTCAAATTCACTGATTCAACATACCTGTTTTTTCACGGGAATTGGCATTACCATCCAAGGAACAGAAAGCACACTAGTGGATTATTAGTCTGGTTTTCAGCTAAAGCCCCAGCTTGAATAATACCTCCAGCTTCAAGCACCAAACTAAGAAAGATGTAAGAAAAAAGAGGTCCAGAGAAAGGAACGATAGAATTCTAAAGATGTTTAGTGAATGGAAGGGTTTTTTTTTTTAAAAAAAAAGAGATGAAAAGCTTTGGTTTTAATTAGTCTAAATCAGAGAAGGCTTTTATTTTCCCTGTAAAAATGGGTTATAAAGTGGATTGGCAATCTGATACATTCCACAGTTTAATTTGCTGCAAAGAAGACTGAAGTTGAATTTCCTGAATGACCTTTTGAGGGTCCTTTGACACCTTTACCTCTGTGGTTCTCCTGTGACTCCATCAGTGACGAGCACAACTACTGCCAGCTCCTCGGGCTGGATATTCTTCCTTGGGGAAAACTGATTTAAAAGTCTTGTTTAAACCCCGTGGACAGAGCTTAAGGGTTTGTCTTCCCTACCTGTAGTCATCTAAAACGGAGGCGTGTAAATGCGGCTGGACATGTCCGCTCCGCCTGCAGTAACTGAGGAGAAATAGCAACAAAGAGCTTCTTAACAGTGGGCAATTTCCAGATCACTGAACTCCGGTGAGATAAATCCCATCCTAACTTGTCTCTGAGTGTTCGCTGTTGGGTTTTGTCTTCAGCTGGCTGATGACATATTGAGCAAGCACATGGCTTCATTATTCTGCTGTAGTCATGAAGACGCACGTAGCTGTCATCTCTGAGGGGTTTGACACCACAGGGACTTCTTTGGCACTGGTCCTTCCCGTTCAGCTCTCTAGTCAGCCTCTGATGCTGTCCGTACCCTGTCTCGTACTCCTTTTCATCTCCTCACCTCTCCTCCTCCTTTTGAAGCACCTACATTCCTCCACTTTGTTTTCCCTTTGTACTGACTGGATTTACTTCTTACGAATCTCAGTTTTATCTCTGGCTGCAGCTTTCACTAATTTATTCACTGTGTGGTGCCCCTCTAACAATGTTTTACTGCTTTCATGTCTTAGGGGAGTCAACGGGACAAGGAAAAAAAGCAATTTTAAGTGTAACTGGCTTGTTAGCCATGCAAATTCTTGAATAACAGGTATGATTTAAGTTCACCGTGACAGCTGGGAGCCCTTGAGCTGTAACCCCCACTTCTGACTCTGCCACTACCTCCCTCAGAAACCTTGTGCAATTTATTTAACCTCTTGGGGCCAGGTTCACCTGAAAATAAAGAATATTACATTTTCTGCCCCTAGGAATGTGGAAGTCTTAACTAATAGATGTATATATAATTTTTGAAGTCCTGTTTATGTAAATGCAAAATGCTTATCTTTTGTCCTTCAACACATTTACAAAAGGTCAAGAGAATTTTAGGGTTGAAAGATAAACAGTTCAGAAGAACTAGAAAAATTAAAATTACACACATATGCACTTATCACAAACCTTTAGGCAGCCTCTAATTAAGTAATCACTACTTCTCAGCATTATAGTAGATGCTATCATAAGCTGTTAAATTGTGTAGCAGCTTGTAATACTGAGCACTCTGTTTATACAGGATAAGGACTCTCTGGAAATTATTCAGGTTAGTGCATCATCTACAGTTGTGCCTAGTCAGTCAGGATTGAGATGTTCCCATGCTTAGCTCTACAAAAGCCCAATAGGGAACACAGTTTCTTCCTGACAGGCCAAGATACTAACTTGGAGATGCGAAGTTGCTTATTCAAACACACAGACCCTCCATCCTTTGCAAGACTCGTTTGTGGTACACATCTTTGGCAGTTCCCCCCAGCAACCAGCTTCCACTGTGAGAAGGATGCTCAGAAAAGGGTCTTCTCCTGTGGTCTCCAGGATATCACTTTTTCCTTGAGTTTTTCAGAGGAAAACTACCTCACCAAGCACCTGCAGGTGACCTCTCCTGCAGTGGCCCCTCTGGTCACCTGCACCTGCCTTCCTCTCCCACATCTCCATGCCACTCGCGTCTCCCAACCTCAGACCTCACTGCTTTCCTGTCTCATTTCGAGTCTCCTCAGAAAACATTTTTTCTCTTTTTGCCAGTCTTCCTTCCACCTCTGTTACTCAACTCCAGAGCCATAGTTAACCTTGTACCCCTTGCTGCAGCCTCGTTTGACACAGAGCTCGATTCCTCAGCTTGGCTGAGCTTTGCTTGAAGCATGGAGGAGAAAACCTGGAGGCTGAAAGGGCAAAATTAATCTCCAGCAATAGCAACTTACACCTGGTTGTAAGATCCAAGAGATCAGTTTACCATAGCTGGACCACTGGCATTCACAGACACTATCTCCAGGGTAGGGAGTGAGGTGATATCCCACTGGTATCTGGGTTTGTCATAGGTGTCCTCTTAAAATAGTTCATGCTGCTTAGAGAAGGCAGACTTGAGGTTGGAGAGTGTTAATGGGCTTCAGTGCTGTCCTCCTGATTGCTTTGCTCTGGAGTGAAGCTCAGTAGAGCCCAAAAGTCCAGAGTGCCAGGTATATCACCTCTACCCCAACACTCTTGGCAACGCTACAAGCACTTGGATAGTGAACTAGTAACAGATGGAAGGAGAAATTAAAAGGCGTTAGTGAGGAAATAAGCTGCTTTCCTTTGATATTTGAGCCAACAGAAAAAAACTGGATGACATGGTAGGAAAACATTAAATTTGAAAAGCAATACAGGGAAAAAATTATTCTTATATCAGTAAAGAAAATAGTTTAAAAATAGGAACCTCACTTTGGGATTAGCAATGAGATTTGCAAACTTTCATTTTTGTATTGTCATTTATTGTTGAAACACACCCAGTTCATTTGTCTGGAAATGAGTGAAATTAGTCTAGCAGCTGGTGTCATCTCAGTGCACTTTTTCTGGTGACAACTGCGTCACCATCATACATCCTCCCCATCGACGGCCATGTTTGCTGCCCCATCAGAAAACACCGAACACGCATCTTGTTACTTACACAGCATCAAGCATATGCCAAGTCGTATACGCATCCATTAAACGTAATGGAAATTGGCCAACAACAGTTAAAAGTTATTACACAGGAGAACCCAAAGAGCCCAATTATTAAACCTCAGTTCTTTTGAAAATGAGGAAGGATGTGTGAAGCAGAGAACGAGCAATAGAACTGCCCTGACACACTGGGGGTTTTCTGCAACACAAGCGGTGTAAGGACACTTCAACCTGTTGCATTAATGGCCACAAATCCCAGCAACCCAGCACGCCAGCCGACGTTTCGGGCTGCGGGGACAAAGTTCAAAGAGGTGTTGAAGGTTAACTGGGCAGCCCTGCTCTGGGCAGCGGGGAAAGCCCTGCATGAAGCAACCCCACCACAAAAGAACGG
>NW_009601951.1:22254-23183 GCF_000690535.1 Cariama cristata | reverse complement strand
TCGCGGACGTTCTTGTCCACCTTCTGCTTGCTTTTTGCCACACTGTCTCAATCTCTTTCTCTTTGTATTTTGTAGCTGAAACCCCGATTGAGGAGTTCACCCCAACCCCTGCCTTCCCAGCGCTCCAGTACCTGGAATCAGTGGATGTGGAAGGTGTCGCTTGGAGAGCAGGGCTTCGCACGGGGGACTTTCTGATTGAGGGACGCGGCGGGGAGAGTGACCGATGGCTGCCAGCAGCGTGTTCCTCTGCAGGACAAGGGCCTATGCCTTGCATAAAATTGTTTGCCTTTATAAGATGTTTGGAGAGCTGGGTAATAATCGTTAGTGAAATGCCTGCTGCCTGGATGTCTTGATGAAAAAATGTACTTCAGGTACAATAATTCAAGCAGATACATGCTGTCTGTGCTAGCAGATGAGCTGACAGGTTCCCTTCTGCGAACTGAAATTACGGGGAAATGGAGGTTGGGGAAAAGACTCGTTAGATGCCCTCTCTGGAGGCCAGTCAGGATTGTTTCGTACTGATACTTACTACAGCTTTGCCCAGTGTGTCACAAGTGTTGGGGTCCATGGGGAAGGATTAGACTGACCGGCTGCGTAGGGCTCTGCTCTCCCCCTAACGGCGAGACCCTTTGGCCCGTTCCCTCTCTCGAGGAGGCGATGCTGGGGGCTGTGTGCTGCTCTTCTCTCAGGCCACCGCCAGCTGCATTTTCCTGGTCATGTCTAAAAGAAAGGAAAGCGAAGATTAGAGCCACTGGCAGCTTCGCATTAAACAAGTGGCTCGAGGGCTCAGCAGCAAGGCACAGCGAGGTGAAATAGAGGTGCAGTCGCCCCGGGGCGCAGGCAGGAGACTTGGGAGAAGACCCAGGTGGGTCTCTGAAGCTGGCTGGCAGGGCTCCAGACGATCCCGAGCTTGCCTGCTCCCCCAGCGT
>NW_009601951.1:20882-22169 GCF_000690535.1 Cariama cristata | reverse complement strand
GGCGTCCGGGCAGTGCAGGCGGTGATGGCAGTGTCCCGGCACACCGGCAGCGGGGCTGCTCCCGTGCTGGTGCTCGCCGGCTCTGGGCAGGGAGATGACGCTGCAAGGAGCAGTCTTGGCATATCGGCGGTGCCCCGTGTCGGCTCCTCGTGTGGTGAACACAGCAGAGGCTAGTTTTAAGGAGTGACTTCAAAGAGAGCGATAAGATTAATTAGTTAAAGTTTGTAGGGACTCTCCTTGCTATAGGAGGAAAGTGTAGGAGACATAACTGTGGTACGTGCCCGTGAAAATTGTGTTCAGAATCCGTGCCAAAGGGTATGGTATGAATAGGCCAAGTCTGCATTTCTTAAAGCCAGAGAAAAGGCTGTGACAATGAGGCAGTTGAGAAGTGATTAAAGTGTTTGTGAATCACTCAGTCAAGATGCCCGTTCCTGTGCCTTCACTGTAAAGGGATCCGGAGAGTTTGTTTCAAACAGATATATACACTGCTGGTGCAGGAGGGGATGGGAGGTGGATCCTGTCCCTTCCAAGGGAGCAACGCTGGCAGAAGAGGTGGAGCGAGGCCGAATTGACATCTTGTCTGCGAAGTGACCGTGCGTCAGATGGGATGGGAAGGGGAACTCGGTGTGAAGGTCTGAGGTGGGTGGCGTGGTCAGGCTCCGCTGCAAGCCTCCTCACAGCAAGTACCGAGCAGCACACGCTGGACAGGCAGTGTGTACAGCCAGAGGAACAGGGCTGGCATCCCATGGGATTTTGCTTTCTCGCATCTTCCCATGCAAATATCATAAGGCTGTAAAGCCAGTAATGCAGTGTATGACCTCTGCATTGGTCTGGCGTGGCACAGGTGCGGTGGAGGTTGTGGTTGTGGGTGGTGTAAGGCACGCGGAGCCGCACGCTTGTGGCAGGGGGACGTGTGGAGTTGAACTGGTTGTGGAAGTGCTCCTGGGGCGGGTGGTGAGGCTTTGCTCAGCTCAGCTGCTGTGGTTCGCTCTGCAGGCTGAAGCTTGCACCGAAAAATGCTCTCTTGTCCGGGGGTGGTCATCACCACTGCACCAGGCAGTTGGTTCAGGCACCCAGGAGCTCCCGTCAGCGCGCGGTGCGACCTCTCTAGCAGTGCTTTTTCTGGAGCGAGTACCTCAGATGTGGTGATGGGCGTGATGTTGAATGCGTAGTTGATGGAAAGCCTGTGCCCGAAGCGGGGGCCGGCTGGGATGCGTCCGTGCCGAGGTGCTGAATGTGCTGTGCCCTTTGTCCAAGACAGGGAGTCCCACGGGTGGGGCCGTGCCC
>NW_009601951.1:13837-20864 GCF_000690535.1 Cariama cristata | reverse complement strand
CAGGCGGGGGGACCCACAGCCAGCGTGCGGGGACGTGGAGCCGTGTCCTGCCGGGAGCACAGGGAATCCCGCGGGTGGTGGACCACAGCGGGACGGGGAGGGAGAGCCGGGCTGGAGGACCTCTCAGCAGAGGTGCGGGTCGGCACTCGGCCTTACTTCCAGTGGGAAGAGCAGACCTCTCCTCTGCTCTCCTTTCCACGGTTAGCGAGGCCCAGATTCCCCCTCCGTACTTGCAGCCCACCTTGCGGAGAGCAGCTCCCGGTGGGGCCGTTTGCTCTGTCCCTCCTGCACGTGGGCACGGTTCTTGGCGCCGGGAGGTCCCCCGAAAGCGGCAGCAGGAGGGTGCTGGCAGAGACTGCGTGACCCAAGTAGCCTGCTGCCAGCAACGTCGTCTGTGGGGTTGGTGTGTCTTCCGCAGCCTCGAAAGAAAGCCAGTCAGGTACCAATTGTCATAAACCTGGCAAAATTGTTAGGGGGCTGATGCTTTTTCTCATATGTAATATTAGAAACGTTGTAAAGCAAGGAAGAATTTAAAATGCGTATAAAGCCATGTGGGGTGCGAGGAGCGGGTTCGTGCTGCAGTGGAGCAGCCTCATCCCAGCTGAGACCCGCAGTCCCTCTCCTCTCCCTCCCCGTTTGGATGTTCAGCTGCAGAATAAATGTATTTAGCTGGTAGCCTGCCCTCCGCGGGTCACCGTTTCCTTTGGATCAGCTAGCTGAGCTGACTCCCCCTGCAGCTGCGTGATCATTACATCTATGGCAAGCGGAGCAGTGAGCGTGTGGTTTCCCTGGGAAGGGAAGCTGGAGGTGGGTGCAGAATGAGCACAGCAGCTTTGCCACAATGTAAAGCCACATCCCGAGGGCTGTATTCAGGAAGGGAGATGTTGTGATACAGCTTGAAGCCTTGTACACATCTCTGGGACCATCTTCATCAACCTGTCCAAGTGTATGGATTGGAGAGGTGTTAAATTTAGATGTACCGTGCATGGGCATTTGAAGTTTGAGACTTCATTTCTAGTCTTGCAACTTGTAGCCTAAGACCATCTATTGCTGAAATTAATCTTTAGTCTTTTAGCTTTAAAGATTTCTGAGTGTTGGAGATCAGCGCTAGACAGCCAGATACATGTAAAGTGCTGTCACGTTGGAGTTAGCAAATTCAAATAAAGAAGTGCAGGTGGGAAGCCGTGAGAGGTGTTTGCAGGCAGAGAAGTGTTTGGTGACAGTGACAGACTCCACATGAGAGCTGACCTTGCCCAGCAGTGAGGAACAGCTCCTCTGGTACCACAAAATGGCTCTTTCATGCAAGGACCAGGTGGAAGGGACACTGCTTAGAGCTCCAAGCAAGCCCTGGCCTGCCGTAGTCTTCCTCACGCTACTGCAGCAGTTAAATCAGCTTCTGAAGCTGGGAGAGGGGTGGCTGGCCGTGGATGCTGGAGGCGGTCCGAGGGGTGCTCCAGCAGCTCCCGTTCCACCACGCGGGTCCCCTTTGGGGGAAGGAGTGAGATGCGTTTCTGCGGGCGTTGGCATGAGGAGCCAGCAGAGCTGCCCCACAGGTCGTACCCAGGAACCCAGCTGATGGTGACCCTGCAGAGGCAGCAAAGACCGTCCAGAGCGGAGGTCTGCAGCGGGGAATCTGCCCCTGACGTGGGAGCAGAGCTTCAGGCAAATTCAGCGTTTAGCACTGAGGCTTTTTGATTGATTAATACCTCCCTACAACTGTAGTACGGGGCCTGACTTGTACTGTGTGTAAACTGCAATGTCCTAGCCCTCTGGTCAAGCCTGCTGTGCCACACCGCTCCCCCAGCCTTTTTAGCCTTCCGTGTCTCACCAGCACCTTCCGTAGGAAGGGAGGGCCGTGGCTGCCCTCGACCAACGCGACAGCCCGAAGCCTGCTTGGCTGGCAAGTTGGGGTGGCTTTGCCAGTGAGATCCGTGGGATGGCTCTGCGGAGTTCAGGACACTCGCTTGGTGAGACTTTCTTCAGCAAGACTGGTCTCTGTTCATGTTTAACTGGGAAACCTCTGCCTAATTTTGTGAGGGTGGAAAGTTTCATCAGACCCCTCCTGGAGGAGCAATCTTGAAGGACAGCGAGAGCTCCCTGGTAACTGTCAGGAGTTTTGCATCCAGTCACCTGTTATTGGCAAGGCTGCTGCAGCTCCGCGTTCCCCGGTTCGGTCAGTAGCCAGGCTGAGCGCGCGGTCCTGATGGGAACACGTACACGCACGTGCACGATACACAGGTAAGCGCACAGCCTGCCACACGGATCAGCAAACACACGGCATCGTGCAAACACAAACAGCACAAGTGGCCTGACCCTGTTCCTTCCCGACTGATCAGAATGAAAGCCTGTCAGAAGAGAATATATACATATATGCATATGTATATACAGTATGGATCCCTCTAGTAGCTGGCCTTGGACCTCCAGTCTGCCCAGGAGCTGTCCCCTAGCTCCCCCAGTCTCCCCAGTTGCTGGCACCTGAGCGTGTGAACCCTTGAGACCCATTTGCCAGTACTCCGATCTCTCGACACACATATGCACACACACGTGCACACACGTGTGCCCTGGGTTCCCCAGGCCTTAGACATGTGGTCTGTCCACCAGCTGGTCTCCAGTCCCCAGGTCTCCCTGGCTGCCTGATGCACAGGCACGCACAAACACAATCCAATCTCCCCCAGCCGCTGGGCATTACCAGTAGCTGACTCTCAAACCCACTGGTCAGTCTGGTCCCTCCAGTAGCAAATTCCCAGACCCCGAGTCTCTCCGGTATCTGCCCCAGGTCTATGGCCTCTCTGATCGCTGGCTCCAGCCTCTTATCCTGCTCACTGGCCAATCCAGCTTGATGATTCCTCACATGTTAAATGCACCTACACGTGCATCGGCATACGATATGCAGGCAGTCCGGTCTCTGGGGTTGCTGGCACCCCAGCACCTATGGGACCCTACCACCGAGTGTCCCTTGCCCAGCTGCTGGCAGCTGTACCTTCATGCACACCCCACGCAGGCACACCCTCGCCCAGAAGAGTGGCTGCAGAAGCGGTGCAGGGACAGGACCCGTCAGGCTGCGTTGGCCAGGCCCAGGGCACGGCCAGACGAGCGTATGGACCGACAGTCAGGTGCGCTCAGCTGGCCTCTTCCACTCCCTTCTCCCATTGCTCTCTCCCGTGCTTGTTCTTGCCTGATCCACCATCATCCCTCTCTTTTCCTGCCTTTGGTCCTTTCACTGAGCATCTCGGTAGCTCTGGCACAATCCCAGGACACTCCTCCTGCCATCCCGTAATGAGTCCCATACCCTGCAGGCCGTAGTTCCCCTTGGTCCGCAGGTGACCTGGAGAGATCCTCTCCCATCGATTCATCCCATGGGTCTCGAATGCGGACCGGGGGCTGACCTTCCCCCTGTGGTGGCCCTGGGGGTGGCTGAGCCGGGGTGCTCCACTGACACCGGGCAGGTCGCTGGGCTTCCTCCCGCTGTCATTGTTCCCCTGCCCCGTTACGACTGTGGTGATTAGCCTCTGACCACGTAATCCAACAGTAACGACCCATCCCGTCTGCAGCCTGTACGTATTCGTGTCCGCTGCCTGCTTGTCCTTCTCCGTTGGAATTTATCTCCTGTTGATCCCAGTTTTAACAGAAGCGTCTGCTGCGGGGCTGCCCAGCTCCCCCTCGGATTGTCTTCTGGCTCTGAGCCGGGGACAGACGTAACCTCAATCCTGCAATGCCACCTATCAACAAAAATTCAAGCATCAGAAGCAGCACGTTTAAGATTTTGCCCTCGCAGTTTATGCCGAGGCCCTTACACCAGCCGAGTCCCCAGTCTTCCAAGTCTTTGCAGCTCCGAAGTGCCATAATAGACTGGAATATCTGGCCCTTGCACTCCTTCCAGAGAGATACTGTCTCTTTCTTCCTCGCCTTCTGGCCTTGTTGCTTTTTCTGCTCTCCTTTGTCATGCTTTAAATCCTCTCTCTCAGGAGGTCTACGCACTTAAGCCTTCTCTTCATATTGGAGTGAACACGTTCATTTTTTAATCCCAACAAACCATGTGGAGTGATCACAATCTCCTGCTATTTGTGTTGACTCAGCCCCTGCTTGCTACAGTGTATTTTGGGTGGAAATCTGGTCCCAATTTTATTACTACTTTAAGATTTTATGCACTGTCTAGATTGTAAGCTTGTAGGGGAACTGTCCGATGCCTGGACCTGATTGCCCTGACCCGTTAGTGCCATGCTCACAGGGAGGATACTCTGCCCTGGGGAGAACAAAACCTGCAAGACGGGGGATGCGCGGATCCTTTTCCATGTCACACAAGGAGGGCAGAGAGCTGCATCACGCACCGCCGTCTCCGTTAGGAGCCCGGGCTGGGGCCTCCTGCCTGACTGCGGGGCTTCAGGCTGGCTGGAGGCAGGAGATGGGCGGAACGCTGGCAGTGGCAGGCCCTCCGGTCCGCCAGGGGATCCAGCCCAGTCACTTGCCTTTGTCTTGCAGCCCTTCAGCGTTTTCCCGTGAGCTGCTGCACACTCTTGGTCTCAGTGCTTCATTACTTCATAACCCCCTTGTTCACTTCATAACGCCTGCCTCTCCCTTTCCTTTTCTGACCCCTTCATGGCCACTCGGTCAGGCTCACACTGCACGTCTGGTGGTGCTCTCTGATGGGCGTGCTCACCGCTTCGCTCATTTACTAGCAAAAGCCGAGAGACCTCCAACGTGCACATCTGCTCAGGTTTCAGAAAAAGCAGCCCGGGTGAAACTCCAGCAGTAATGGCTCAGCATCTTTGTTACCTGCTGATCCAGCAACCAAAGGATTCTATTTGTCATATTCTTATGCTAAAACAAATACATGAACCAAGCTAAGTTATTTTGTACCATCAGGTCTTCTAAAGAAAGACTGTCGGTTCATCACCAACAAGATGGCTGCCCTTCCTTCCTAGTGACTAACCTTCCCCATCTGTTACGTGTGTGATTCAGACCAGCCCGTTGTGTTGGTTGACATGGGCTGTGCCAGGAGTGCGAAGGGACAGACACTTCCCAGGGCTTCTGCTTGCTTAGGGCAGACAGATCAGAGGCATCAAGCTCTGCCCTCGATCTTCCAGCGCTGGGATCACCACCCCTCACCCTCTCCCCCGCAGTATTTCTATGTATAGACGTAGCTAGCTAAGTAACCCCAGTGTTTACTCAGCATCGCTTTTAGCTGCACTCCATCATACACGCTCCAAGTAGAGTGGCTGGAGGGCAGCTCTAACATGAAGCCAAGGGGCTGCTTTTCTCTGGTTGGTTTGGCTAACACCGGCTTGTCAGTGTTCTTGTTCACATTTCAACATCCAGCTGCCAGCTAGCCATGGGGCACTTTAATTTCCTAAATACCGCTGGGGTCCTACGACCCACAGGGCTGCTGCAGTAACACAGACGTGGATGATCTCAGTACGCAGCCTTGGGTAGAGGTGTGTGGTGGGATTCATCTCACCTCACTTCAGGCTTCAGTTACCTGGGTGCCTGCGCCTGCCTGCTTCTTCTAGTGTGCCAGTTCTGCCCGTGGAGATGGGATTTGGGAAGCAGTGAATTCATCTGGCCTAGCCTGGGGTCTGCCTTGGGAGGCTCGCGTTGGACTCAGACTTGAGCCTGGAAGATCTGTTGGGTTCACTGACCAGCTCTCCCCTGAGTGGACAGGGATCTCAGGGCAACTTTTGCCAGGGTGGGTGCCCGTTTTGTGGACAGCCCCTTCTGTGGGGTGAATCCCAGCACTGCGGTCTCTTGGCAAAAGGCACTTTATTCCGTTGTGCTGCGGGTAAGAAGTAGCGAACATGGAGCAGCTCCTTGGAGCATTTGGGTTTTGTTCTCTGTGCTGTCAGGGGTTTCTCTCAGAGGAACTGCTAGAGTCTGAGTGCTGTCGACACTATGGATACAGCTGCGTGTGCAGTTGCTGCTGGTACTTCTCAGGTTTACGGGTGGCAAAGCCAGCGATACCTCTCCAACGTGAAGTCAGAGAATTCTGTGGTATCCGTATGCTCGGAGGTGCTGACCTCTCTGGAGACTCAGAAGTAACACTGAGATTGCTGTGAGTTTGTCCTGTTCGCTGTCCTCCGGCAGCAAACAGGAGAAGGAACCCCTTCCTGGCCACAACGCTTTCATTCGGCGATTCAGTCTTTGAACATGATTCTGAGCATGGTGTTTCCGTTGCCTCAAGAAGAGATCTGGTTTGTTTCCCCCGTCTCCAGGGTGCTGCCTTGCTCATTGCAGTCCATCTGTCTCACAGAAGTCATCGCCAGTTCATGGTGGACCGAGAGCTTCAACAGCACAAGGTTTCATCACAGCTCGAAGACTCTCCTCAAGTTCATCGCTGTGGTGGCCATCATGTCTAGGTGTGTTGGGCCGTATGGCAGTGGGCGAGAGTGTTGTAGCATACCCCAGAGCCTGCGATGTATGTGGAGGCCTGGCTTTATTCTGTGTGTAGTCCTGAAAGCCGTACTGTGGCTGTGTTGCTAGAGATGCCTCCATCAGCTCTACCTTCAGTGGTGGCAGGACATGACCAGTCTCTGCCAAGAATGTGCTTTTTTTTTTTTTATTTCCGCTGTCTCTGCAACTACCTCGTTTTGGCTGCTAACTACACTTCTGCAGCCTCTCCAGTCTCCCAGATGTTTTTTCTTAGCTCTCTCTAGAAATTGTACAGCTTTTCAGTCCGTGCCCTGGATGTCAGATGGCTCTGGAGACTGCTGATTTCCTGTGAGAAATACTTCTAAGAGAAAGACAATTAGCAGATGCGTTTTCATGTCTTGGTGGACCATATTTTCAGCTGAGGTATGGTCAAATCCTTATCCATTGCAGAAACTTGTGTCCCAGTTACACATGTGTCTTTTTTTACATCCTAAAATGGAGGCAATTTGTCTTAGTTCCCCAAGCATGTGTCTCAGTACAGTTTCCAAGTATCTTTTAATGGGAAAGTGGAGAGAATATTGTCCCGTCACTCCTTGTCAGGGCTCTCTGGGGATCTTTGAGGGGTTTTCCATCAATGAATTACTCTGTTTTACAGTGAAACCGT
>NW_009601951.1:0-13806 GCF_000690535.1 Cariama cristata | reverse complement strand
GTAATTCTTGGATGATCTACCTACTGAGCCCGCTTTTGAACCCACAGCTGTGTGTTCTGTCCTCTGTAGAGTCATGGAAGTGCTGGTTGGAGGGGTTCCTGCTCTGGGAAGGACTACGTTAGGCCAGCTGGGGCTCTCTCCAGCCAAGCCTCAGAAACCACCTGCAGGAAACCATCTGCGGGGTGGTGGTGCGGTGGTCTTTCTGGTGGCCTGTTCTGGGACCAGACTGCGCTCCTCAAAATGTTTTTTTGCTCAAGTCCGAGTCCAGCCTGACCCTCCCAAACCACAATTTGTGGCTGTTGGCCACATTCGTTACATGGTCTGCCTCTTCCAGGAAGTTTGGCTTAGTCATCTTTGCAACTGCCCTGCGAGCAGTTGTAGGCTACTTGATGTAGCTACTTGAGGTAGGCTACCAAGGGATGCAGCAGCTCTTCTAAGAAGTCCCTAACTTGTTGCTTCCCCGCTCCTGGCTGCCCATCTTGCGTTGTCCTCCACACTCCGAGGTCTGGGAGCACCCTTTGTCTGTGAACACTGAGACATAAAACGAAGTTAAGCACTTTGGTCACGTCTGTATTGTCCACGACTGATTTCTTCATCAGCAGACTCGCATTTTCCCTGAACTTCCTTTTGGTGCCAGTGTACCACTAGAAGATGTCCTCGTTCTGCTTAATATCTTGTGATAGTCTTTGCTCCAGCTGGGCTTTGGCCTTCCTGGTATTGTCCCTAGTGCTTCAGGATCGGTTTTATTGTTTTGGTGCCTGTCACTGTTTCTCCTTCTTGCAGGTGCTCTTCATGTTTTAGTTCTTTAAGAAGATAAGGTATCAAGCTAGCCTTCTGAAAAAATACTCAGTCCTCTTAATCAACAGGGTGGGTGGGTTGTTCCTGAGACCTCAAAAATTTTTCTTTGAAAGCCAGCACCCCCTTCCCTTTGGGCTGCTGCTCAAGAAACTGAAGTCTGTCCTGAAGCTCAGGATCCTAGCTCTGCGACTCGCCTTTCAAGCCTTCCTCCAGGTGCTCGAGGCGACCATCTCGCGGTTGCTGCAGCCTGAGCTGCCCTGTGACCACATTCACCACCACTTTTCCTCTGTTGGTGGGCAGCAAGTCAAGCAGAAGGTCACCTCTAGCAGCCAGTGGTTGTGTTAGGACATTGTCACCAGCGGTCTGGGATCCTCCTGGATTCCCTGGCCAGTGATCCATTGCCTTCCCAGCAGGTGTCTGGACAGTTGAAATCCCGGAGACTTGCGAGACTCGGGCGGTGGTAACAGACACAGTGCCCCTCCTGCTCTTAGCCTAGAGCCAGAGACTCTCAGAAGGCAGCTCTGTGCGGTTGGGAGCTCCATTGCGTGGAGAGACCCCCCTTCCCTGCCTGTCCTTGCTGAACAGCCTGTAGGCAGCTGTGGCCACATCCTGATCCACGCAGGCTCTCCCAGGTCTCCGAGTCTGACCGCATCATAGCCCTGCGACCGCAGCAGGACGTGCAGTTCTTCGTGTTTGCTGTCCACGCTCTGTGACCCTGAGGAAAGCCTCCGAATACCCAGTCCTCTGGAGAAGAAAACGAATGTCCCCCTGTGGACCTTCGCTGGCATACCTCCTCCATACCTTCCTCTCTTAGCTCTGGGCTTAGGGCCCCATTCTCTGACGACCCTCGTTTGAAACCCGTCTCTCCACATCAGCAAGCGTGCTTGCAAAGGTGTTCTTCCCTCTCGCAGTTACAGAGGATGTTTCTTTTCCTGATATTCTTCCATCGTCCTCTGGTGAGGCACCAGGATCAAGGAAGCTGAATCATAGTGGGCAGCGTCAGCTGCACGGCCCGGCATCAACCTGGCAGATGTGTGCACTCCGCAGCGGGTCTTTACTTCAGCCAGAAGAGTTTTTGGGGACAGGCTCTGTTGAGAACGCAGCTGGAACACACTCTTGCCGTGTCTCCATCGCCCTTGACCCCAAAGCCCCGCCGTCGCCTTTGAGCTGCTCAGAGTTTTTCCTGTTACCCACCTGGATGAGCAACGAGGGGTAGTAATCAGAAGGGCAGAGGAGTCCCAAAATCTTCCCGCAACACTGCCAATCCAGGCTCTGGGGCAGGCAGCAGACTTTCCAGGACAGTTGTTCTGGCTGACACACGGTGTCTTTGTCGCATCTCCGGTGACAGCCTTCCCTGTGACAGTAGGATGGGTAGGGTAGATAGCAGAAGACCTAAATACAACCCCGCTCCTTTCCAGCACAAAGGCACCTAGCAGAACCACTGAAGGTTTTTAGCCGAGGTGCCTCTGAATTGTATCTGTTTTCTTTCCTGAGTTTAGTTCTTCCAAGACAGAGCTCCCTCTCCATTTTAAATGCATTTTGTTCTTCTTTATCCATGTGACAAAATCTGTTAGGAAGACCCCTGCATCTCTCGCCTTCTGCAGCAGAGGGGTCCGAGGAGGCAGTACCCGAGTGCAGAGACTGTCGTACTGGCGAACAGCACCGGGCAAGACTTTGGTAGCTGAGGTGGAGCTGCCAGCAACTCTCCAGGCATATTTCAGTAGGGCTCAGGTGTTCTCCAGGTTGCCTTTGGGAAGTGTCTCCATTCTTGAGTTCAGTGCGTGCCACGCTTCACGTCATTGCCAGTGGTGCAACCTTTAGGTAAGAGGCAGGGTTGGGGAGAACAGTGCCGTCACCTCCCCGGCTAGGAACTCGGTCTGCTATTGTCACCGCTTCGCTTTGGTGTTGCTGCGTGCCATGAACCGTTGAGTGAGGATGCACATAGGTAAGTCAATTGAAGGAGAAAGGAAGGTAGCTGCTCGCATGTTCCTAGGAATTCGGCATCCAGCGCACAGTCACAACATCTGGGCTCTTTCACTCAGAGCTGAAAGGTTTGGCAGAACTGTAGGAGTTGATGGCCTTTACCCTTTTATGCTACATTCAGACAGCCTGGGTCAACAAATCCTACCCATACTGCTGAGGCAGAGAGTATCTGTGCTTCAGGCCTGGGACGTGTACTCAGCCGGAGTTTGAAAGCTCTTCTGGACGGCGCATCGTGAAGGTGCTCTACTTACTGGTAGGTAACCTTTAGAAGGCAGGGGAAGTGGATGTGGCTGGTACAGTGTCATGCAGCTGGATGAAATGCAGTAGCAGAAAGATGTGGTTTTTCTTGAGGGAAGGTTTCAAACTGGAAAGATTTAGGTGGTCATGCAGAGCTCAGCGACGGCTTTATTGAGATACCTTTGAACGCCGTGGGGTTTGAATCTGGTAGCTGCGACAGAGGGTACCCGGGTGACTGCCTGTGCCTGCCCAGCCCCAGCGGGAATGCCGGCACTTACGCCGTCGGGCAGTTAGTGCTCAGCCGGCTCGCTGGCGTCGGTGGGACAGCGCCGGGCTGTGGAGGTAAGTGCCACGGTTCAGGAATACATCAGACCTATCGAGGCATGGGATTTTGAAACTGCTACCTTGTCTGACCAGGATTCCAGAGCAGTCTGTAGTGTCTAGCCTTGTGTCTTCCTCTGAGTCTGACAGCTTTGGGATCCTTGATTTTTTCCTTGAGGAGCCTGTAACTAGTGATGTAGACAGCAGCCTTCGTATGTACACTTCCATTTTATACGTAGGTTGAGCACGTGTGCAGATACACACAGGACTTACGGACAGGAGATACAGCTACGGATATAAATTCGTGGATCTTTTCATTATTTAGGTCTATATTATATAGTTGTCCAGAAGCATTGTTGAAAGAAAAGAAAATTGAGATTAAGAGTCGACCTGGGATCTCCCTGCCAAAACAGTGGGGTGTGCAGGGCGGTGAGGCGGCGTCTGGGACGGTCTGCGTTGGTGCTGAAGAGACCCCCCAGCCGCCTTTCTGCCTGGGTAAGGAGAAGACCTGCTATGGCAGAGGTTCAACAGGGCAACATTTCCTCAATGTCGCTTCTGCCTCTAGTGAAATATTGTTGCTGTGAGATAATGTAAATCTGGTATTAATTTCATTTGACAGATTAAAAAAAAAAAAAGAGTTGATGTCTCCAATGAAGATGTACAGGTGTAGCAGCAGATGTGATGGCCGGGCTCTGGCTGTGCTTGCCATGTGCAGAGCATGTCAGCGGCCTGTGAGTGTCTCCTGCGGAGGAAAGAGTCCCGTTCTTCTGAACCTCAGAGTTTTTGATATTTGGGAACATAAATTTTACATAATTAACAAAATCTAAGGGTTATTTGAGGATACGCTGCTAAATACAGTCCAGAAATCAGGGGGGGAAAAATCTGCTGGGCAAGACATCACCCACTTCAGTGAGATAATGAAGGAGCAGTTAAATATTACTTACAGACACATGTATCCCCTGCTTACTGGAAAGGTTAGCAAGTAAAGGAGAAGGAAATGCGGTTAATTTGAGCTAAAGTGTGTAGGAGGTTGATAAGAGGAGCCAAAGGAAATATCAAAGGCCAGTATGTAAAGATAATAAGAAATTTTAGAATATTGGAAGAAGAAAAAAAAGTCCGATAGAGATCCATTTCTATATGTAAATGATAAAATTGTATATTCTGGTGCAAAAAAAAAAAAAAAGAAGGCAGAAATGTTCTGCTCTGAGTTTGGAACAAATCAGGAGGATGTATCTATCCATATGATGTGCTTGGAACAGAAAGTTTCCCAGCTGTAACCAAGGAGAAAGTGAGATAGTATTTGCTAAAAATAAACATACTCAAATTAACAGGCTTGAATAACATATACCCAAGTGTCTAAAAGAGCCTAGCTGAGGAGTTGTCGGAACCACTGATGTTAATACCTCAAAATCTTGCTAATCTATGAAATTTCAAAGAGTTGGTAGAGGGCTGTTGCTATTCTAATATTCTGGGGGTATAAAATAGGTGGTTCGGGAAACTATAGCTTGTTTAGCTCAGCATCAATGCTGGCTAAAATAATGAAGCAATTAATTTGGAGCACAATCAACAAAGAATTAGAGAATGAAAATACAATTAATATCATACAGTGTGGTTCCATGGAAGGTGGAAACAAGCCTACTGTCTTTTCTCGACAGCATCATAGGACTGGTTAAAGTGAGGATGGTGTTTACGTTGTGTGTTCTGACTTCCTTAATAACCACGTGGCTTGTGTATAAACTAACTTAGAATAAATGGAGTTAACGGGACGAACATGGCTTAGAAGCATCGCAAAGTCGTGGCAGAGAGCATCTGCCAAGGGGAAGGTACCAGCCTGGGGGGCCATCACCAGCAAGGTCTCTCTATATTTTTTGATCCCCGCAGCTCAACACTTCTATCAATGTTTCAGAATAGTGACAAAACCCCGTTTGTAAAGACTGCAGGTACCACCAACAGTGGGGGAGCAGCTCACAATAAGGTAACTGCTGCAGGATGACCTGCCTTTGCTGCTGAAGCAGCCACGTTCCAGCGGACCCTGCAAGGGGACGTGTCTGCCAGCAAAGAGTCTAGGTTACAGGGTAGGAAACCCTGGGAAAATGTCATTCAGCAAAAGACATGGGTTTCTCCAAGATAATTGTGTTACCGTTAGTTGGTTGCGGAGGATGTGGCAGAGATATTTTGTATATGTAAAGGACAAACTTCCAGAGTGATGTGAACTTGCCTGTTCTCGTTGCAACTTTGGGAGATCGCCAAAACATCGCTTTGTGCAAGTCAGATATTCATGCTGCGAGATGAGTCTGGTGTTGCTGAACGGGATTCTAAAAGGCCCTCAGAATGATTCATGGGCTGAAAAAAGGTTTGAGGCTTAAGGAGTCCACCTTGCTTAGCATATTAAAGGAGGGCTGATGTGGGCAATAGCTCTGGTGTGTGGGTATTTAATTCCGTCGCCCGGCCTGGAGAGAGGCAGCTCACTGCAGATCTCAGTGCGTGTACAGAAGATCCCCTGGATAACCACAGTCATGGATTGTAGTGAAATCCCATTTCAAAGCGTTTCTGCACCAATATGTCCTATGCCCAGAGAATGAGATTGCCTGGGAGAGGTGGGAAAGAGAGTGTAAAACTCAAGTTCTCAGAAGGAGTATCTTAGGATCGGGATGCTCTTGCAACCTTTCTCCAGTCTGAGTGCTCTGAGATGCTGAAAGGGTGAAGTTGGCAATCAGAAATCCAGAGAGCTCTGCTCTCTGGAGTGACGTACGGGTTTGTTCCTGTTGGTGAAGATTTAGCCCCCAAACCCCCTGAGTTTTGCCTAGTGGTCTCTGCATCTCCTGATTGATGGACCCATTGTTCTCCTGGTGGATGACCATAACAGAGCTCTGGAGAAGAACAAACTTAATTCAGGCTTCAGAGCTTATGTTCCTCTAAGTAACTTCTTATTCCTGGGAACGTGCGTGATTCAGGTGATTCATCATCAGGTCAGGCTTCTTACGTACAGACAGATACCACGTAATGAAGGTACGGACCGATACCACATAATGGGTGGTTCTTTCAGTCTTTCCTCAGAACTCAGCCCTTCTGATTTTCTGATAATACTGTGCATTTCTCAAAGCTACTTCTCACTAATTAACATCATTTTGGTAACCAAGTGTCCAGAATGGACCACAGCATGCTTGCTGGAGCTGCAGGCATGGTACCTTTATCCTTCTTCAGCAATCAAACACTCCATTGTCATAGCTTAGGATACCGGTCACCATTAAAGGATTTCTTCGTTGCACGAGGACAGAGTTTTCTGTTCTCTTTTTCGCACAGTCTGACTTGAACTGGGAACATTTTGTTTGTCCCAGCACTGCTGGCACCATGCTAGGGTCCGCATGAATGTACCCTTGATCTCCACGTAGGTGGCATCTCCTTGAGGAGGAAGTTTTCTCATCTTTTAGAATAGCCAGATGTGCTGAACCCAAGTCACGGTCCAGTATTCGGACCAGCTGCTTTTAGATATTCCACACGTGGCAGGTTCTGTGTTTCATGCTGAGTTCACTTATTTGAAGTTATTTGACATTACACAGGATTTTGATTTAGCAGAGTGGTACAGCAATGTACTTAAATGCAAATATGAATTACACTTAGGAGAGTATAGCAGGTGTAATATACAGCTGAATCACCGTACAGATGTGATTCTCATTACCAGTCTCTATAATAATGATCACCATCATGACAGTGGCCATCCGCTGTCACCTGGAAGGCATAAGTGGGTTGACACCAGCTCGAGCACGTTGCTGTCTTTGAGTTCTTTCTGTGTGTTGTTTGGTTTTTATACTCTCTGACGGGCTAATCGGTTATACAGCCCTTCTCCCCCATTCTGGTCTTGCCAACTCAGGAAAACTTTTGCGGTCTTCTCATTAATTCAAGGATGAAGTTACAGAGCTGGTTGACGTACTCAACTGGTACGGCCAGCTGTCCCACTCACCTGACACAACTGGATGATCCGCTCAGCTGCCGTACCCGGTTGATCTGAAACAACGGCTGCCCTCAGATCCCCTTCGTGTTGAGCTTGGTTCAGCTTTCGTTGCATTAGCTCTGGTCAGTCACTCCCTACGTTTTTCCCTGACCTTCAAGAGCACATAGCCACGTCTGTCTTTTCAGAGCTCTCTTCTGCTGTAGGGGTTCATCGGTCAGTCACAAGGTGGAAAGTATTAGTGCTATTACTCAAGTCACATAAGAGTTCATCTGCAGTAATATCCGCCACCCTAGAAATCTGTGTTCAAAAAAGGTTAATTCAGGCTGGAACAGGAGCATAGAAAAGCTACTGAGATGATCAGGAGAATGGGGACTTTATCTCCTGTGACAGACTACTAGAGCTTCATATCCTTATCAACTTGCTCGGAGCAATCAGACTGAATGTATGAAATGTCCCTCTGGGCCAGGTTGGTCATTGGCCCAGTCCCCAATCTCCGCCAGTGGCATTACAAGACGTTATTAATTAAGGAGATCACATGGGCCTGGACATTTTGGGTAGCACGTTCCCCTTGTGCCTTCCAGTATCCAATGTTGTCGTACTGGGGACGTTAGCGGGAATGACCCTGCTCGGTCCCGTTAGTATCTGTGCAAGGACCTGCTCTCCAGGAATTCATCTAACCTCTCTCTGAATCTGCCGGTACCGTCCACCTCCAAGGCCTCCCATGGCAGCCAGCTCCAGACGACCATTGCCTGCTGCATGAAGAAGTGGCTTTTGTCTGGTTTTATCTGACCCACCACTAATCTCGCCGAGAGCCCTCTCCCTCCAATGCTGCAGGATTTGGTGAGCAGCAGTTCTGCCTTCGCTGTATCCACTGCCCCTTAGGGAGTTTTGTAAGTCTTGGCCACGCGTCTCCCTGAGCCTTCTCTTCTACAAACTGGAGAGTCCCAGCCTTCTCAGTCTGTCTTCATCGGGCAGTTGTTCCATCCCCTTGACCATTTTAGCGGCCCTTCTCTGCCCTTCTCTAGTTCCACTGCTTCCTCCTTGAGATGCTGAACCAGACCTGCACGCAGCACTGAAGGTGTGCATGTGCAGGATCAGGGTAGCCCCAAACGACATTGCCCACCTTGCTTTCCACCTCTTCCCTGATACATTTTGTTGGCTTTTTTTGGCTGCTGTTGTGCACAGAGCCCGTGATTTTTGAGAGCCATCGGTATCAGCACCAAGACTTTTTTGGAGCTGTACCCACCAGGCCCACGCATCGTGTAGCATGTTCAGATGGCTCTTCCCTAGAAGCATCACTTTGTCTGCTTGGTGACCCATCTGCTCTCTCACTCACTTTGGGAGTCCTCCTGGAGCTCATCAGCATTGATGCATCGTGTGGCTACTCAGAAGATAGTTGCCGCAGTTTATGATGCCCAGACTTTGACATAGTGTCTTCACATTTCTATGTATGTTCTTTTGTTTTGTAAACACTTTCTGCATGATTTGACTCTTGATCTAGTGTATTCTTCCAGACCAGAAGCATGTCTCCAAGAGCAGGGCATCCTCCTCAGGCAGTTGTATCCAAGAAACTGGAATTTTTCTTTACTGCTAGATCAAAACCAGTCACATTTCCACCAGTGCCTGTCTGATCTTTCTCATTCCGACACCTGCCCATTAGAGGGCCAGCAATCGTTTGGAGCGTTCAATTCAGTGGACCGGGCTCCCAGCTGCCGGTCTTCTTGAAGATTCATCTCTGCACTTCATAGACTGGGACCAAGAACGGATTTTTGTGTGCGTGTCTCAGGCAATTCCCCTGTGTCGCTGTAATGTCGTCAGACATCCCCAGGCTGGCTGCATGACGGGGATCCTCCGTGCATGGGTCTGCTCGGAGAGGTGAAAGAGTTTGCTTTGTTCATCTTGCTGCCTCCTCTTTTTATGTCTAAGTGCTTTTCTTCCTCCTGCGGGAGATGGTATCGTGCTCCCGAGAGCGCAGTTCTGACGTTTCCTTACTGCTGAAGCTGGGGGATGGCTTGGCTGAGATCCTCTCCCAGTTGGGCAGGTCAGCGGCAGCATCGAACCGCAGCCCCTCTTCCCTGGCGGGCAGCTTACGCCCGGGGTCTGTGGTGCCTTCCCCGGCAGCCGTCGGTGGGCTGCGAGTGCTGGTGCCGGGTCTCCCTTCCCACTGCGGAGCGGTCTCTTGCCCCACTGGTTTGCTCGCTGTTGGTGAGAGCTCACCTCCCCGTGGGTTACAAACCCAGCCTCGGTGCCAGGCTCTGTGATCTCACTACCGGCGGTTTATCATGCCGTATTGACTCAGCGCAGCTTTGAAGCTGAAGAAGAACTGAAAATCTTCCCGACGTCTTCTCGGTGAGGTAACCTGTTTATCAGACCTGTTTTTCTCTTTACATTTTGAAATTTTCAAGAGCAACTTTAAGAGAAACTTTACTCGGATGTGTGTTTAGCCAAAGCTGTTGGCAGTTGCAGAGTTCTGTAGTTCACCTTCTTGGGTATCACCAGGAACCGGAGGTGAATCGGGATTTCGTATTGTTCAGAAATTGTTTTTTTCCCCAGACATTCTTGCATAGTACAAACAACTGGCTGGCCAGTCTCCCCCGTGGTCAGCTTTACTGTATAACACTCATTCTTGACCGCCTCTGTTATTTTAGCCTCTTGACTGCTTTTCTTACCTGCTTTCTGCAAGATGCCGTTCCCGCTGGTCATGTTGAGCTGCAGTTTCCTGGGTTTTGAACACCTGTGTGAGTTTTACTCCGTCTTTCACAGAAAAGACCTGGCACCATGGGACCGATACTGTGAGGTTGTCACTGAAAGACCTTTTCTGTGCTCTTCCCTCTGTTTCAAACAGCGGCAGAGATGTTATTTTTTCTTGCAGGCCAAATTATTCACGTTCACGCTCCAGTGACCGAGCGTTCCTGTGCAGATTTTGTAACCTAACCCAGTTCTGGCACATTTCTGGCTGGTTTGGTTGTGGCTTTGGGATGACGTCCTTCTGGCCAAGGGTGTTTCAGAGAGTCACAGGGTCATGTTGGTGGTCCTGGGCAAGCGTGGCACTGAGACTGTCTGCACTTACTGGCCGGTGTCATGTTCGTCTTGCCTTTCACGACTGGCCCTTAGCGTGCTTTGTAAAGCCGGTGCTGATCTCCCCTTGGCTGCTTCTTTGTGCTCCGGACAGTGAAGGAGTGCCCAGCAGTGGATGAAGCTGCACAATACAGGCTAAGCTGACGTCTTACTGCTTTTGTAGGAGTTTTCCATCTATGGGCACATTTGAAACACCTTGGGCAAAAAGCCGTCTGACCATGTTGGTACCTTTTCCTCATCCCTGATCTCACCAAGTTATAAACAATTGAGAAATCAGCGTTTTCCAACTGTCACTTGACTGTCAGCAAAAACACCAACAGTCTGCCAGAACGCCAACGGGATACGGTCCTCAGGTCGTGCTTCTGCCGGGCGGTGGGTGCCACAGCAGTCGGTGCTCTCTCTCCTGGAGACCGCGTACCCTGGCTTGTGCCACCAGTGCTGCACCAGGACGGAGCAGGGGGAGAAGATCTCACCTTTCCAGCCCACAGGGTCAAAACCTCCTGCGTTTACTACCCTGCATTCGACTAACCTAAAAAACCTGAACTGCTGCCCATTTGGGTGGACAAGTTTGGATGACTAAAAATGAAACGGAAAGCACAGGCATGTTCTGTAAGTATTTCTGCTCTTTATTTGGAAGGGAGCAGGGTGATGTGCATGTATCACATGCAGATGATGAAATGCTTTCCAAGCCATTAGTAACTGAAGCTGTAAGCATCTTCCAGGTGGTAGTTCTTCAGTATTTGCATTTTCTAATTGTGTGATGCTGGGGGCAGTGCCAGGAGACCTGCAGAGCGCTGGCGTTTGGAAAGGGCAAAGGGATGATCTGGTTAGTTATAAAGCTGTGAGTCTGATATCAGTCGCTGGCGAAACATAATCAGTCAGATACTGTGGGCAGTTGATAGAGAGTTAAAGAGTAGAATATAATTACCAGCAGAAAACCTCACAGAACAAATTTCGTTTCATTCTTTGGGATGTCAGATTTGTTTGATAAAAGTAACTGTTTAGATGTGATAGATTTTGTTTACCGCTGTATAACGTCGCCGTGACAAAACCCACGGCGTACAAAACCGGCTGAGTGGTTCACAGATTTGCCAGGTGACAGGTCTTGGCAAGTACTTGTCAGCGAGGAACCGTCACTGGCCGGGGTTTCTAGTGGGTCTCTCCAGGAGTTAAGACCTGGTGCTGCTTGGTGATTTCAGACACGTTCTAGAAATGCACCTGAATTCGGGGCTAATAAATAACAGAAGTGCAGGGGCGGCAGGGGCTACGGTGCTGGGGTTACGCCGCGCGGCCCCGGGCGCTGCTCTGCCAAGGGGCTTCGGAAAACTCAAGGGCTTGCGGAGCAAAACTGCTGAAGTGGCTTAGGGCCAGGAGAAAGTACAGGATAACCGTGCCCTGGGATTCAATCCATTCCATTCAGTTTGTCCAAAAAAAAAGGTGAAAGGGCGATTTAACTAGACTAGGTTGGTAATGTCATCGAAATCAAATTTCCAGGGGAAAACACGTATTTTCATGGAAATTGAATAATTATTGAATCAGTTATAATCAAAATTGAATCAAATTAATAATAGAATATTTGAAACAAATTTATTATTTCAGAAGCTTTGCATCTTAGAAAATGTTGATGTTGCGTTTCAGAATTTAGTTTGACCCTATTTTTCAATTTTTATATTTTTTACAGTTTTTCATAGAAAACAGCACTGTGGCTCATGTATTGCAAATGTTATAACCTAGATACTTTTAATTATTTAAACAACAGTTCAGTCTACCCTAAAGATGAAGCGTCTCCAGTTGGAGCTGAAACACGTAAAACCCAAACATTCTTGAAATGCCGAAGTTTCCAGCATCCAGGATAATGCTGCGTTTCAGTCTGTTGTACTTGCGATCCCACGCGCTGTGGCGCAGGGACGATGCCGGCAGTGAGGGAGGTGGGACCATGCGTGAGGAAGGGTAGACGAGAGCCTGTGACTGCACACCGGTTTCTGGATAGTCACACAGGAACTTTTTTTTCTTTTTTTTTTTAAGTGGTGGGAATTACTAAACATTTGGAGCAAACCTGCAGAGGAAAGGCTGAATTCTCCATCTCCTGGTGTCTTTGAGACCTGAAGCCGGTGGCGTGCAGCAGCTTAGCTATAATGCTTCTGGTCTTGAACTTGGGATGACGAAATTAATGTTGCATGGACAGCTTAAATCCTGTCATTACCTGTCAATAATGCTTCTGGTCTTGAACTTGGGATGATGAAATTAATGTTGCATGGACAGCCTAAATCCTGTCATTACCTGTCGTTTGAGTGCTGCACTTCCAGAAACATAAATATTAATGTAAATATTCACATAGGTTCTCCTGTATTTGTGGCCCATAGATAATCACTCGTCTCTGATTTGCCGTCGGTTGTTATCTTACGCCCAGAGTAGCAGCATCCCCGGAGTACACAGCACATTTCAAAAGTGACTGCCAAAGTGTGCAAACCCGTCTGGTTCTTTTGCAACGTGGGTAACTGAGCCACAGAAGTTGAAACGAGTTTTCCCAGCGGCAAAGCGTCTGAACTGTGGTGTCCTCATCCCCACTACCCCTAAACCTCCGTTACCTGAAGTGAGGGCCCATCTGTTCATGCCCCGTGGAGAACCTTGTGTTCGTTGTTACTGGGAAGATACCCAAGTACTGAGAGGATTGCATTTTGCAGTTTATTTCTTGGGTTTGTGGCTTAGAGATTGCCTAGCCTGCCATCACAGCCCAGCGCTTGTTGTCCAAGAAACTAATAGGTTGTGCTAGTGCTAAAAACGACGGCAGGAATGAGCCTGTAGAGCCCTGGCAGGAGTCGGTCAGCGTGTCGGTGGCGAGGGGAGCAGGTTAAGCGTCTCCGTCTGTAAAACACGCGTTGCTGTGGGTGAGGACGGGGCGGCTGAGCTGTTCGGGGCGATGCCTCTGCTCTTCCAGCGCCTCTTGCAGACCTGCGGCACAGCTCGGGACTTGCAGGTCCAGGAGCCTCCCCTGCGGTGGCCGAGTACCCCGGCAGAAGTAGGAAATGCCTGATTTTTGGTGATCTGCCTTGAGGGCCCGGTAGGAAGGGGCAGGTCCAGCTCCTGCCGCCTGGCTGAGCCCTGGCGTGCGCTGGTTTGCACTGAGCTGCTGCAGCTTCTCCAGAAGGTTGTGGTCACTGGCAGGTGGCATCCCACAGGGACAGCTGGAATACGGAACTGTGCTAGGCTGTGAAAACAGATGCAGAGATGCTAAATCATCTGGTTTCGTGGCTTGACGTGCATCGATCTCGTCCTCTGCCCGCTCCCTTTGTGACAGCCAGCCTTTACAGGGCTCTCTTTCTGTTTGTGTCCTAGGTGAATGGCGTCAACGTGGTGAAGGTGGGGCACAAGCAGGTGGTCTCCTTGATCCGGCAAGGGGGGAACCACCTGGTGATGAAGGTTGTTTCCGTCAGCCG
>NW_009601950.1:28146-39182 GCF_000690535.1 Cariama cristata | reverse complement strand
TCCTGTTTTAGCCAAACCAGGACACATGGCAAAGCCCAACCCAGAGTTTTCAAGGCAGGACCAACCCATCTCTCAGAAACTCGGACGAAGGGATGCACACACGAAGTCTGCAGCGGTACACGTGTTCCCTGGGGTGGCAATGAGGCAACCGGTGGGGGTGGTGATGGTGTGGGGTGGTGATTTCCCGAGTGCCCATACAGGTCTGCATACAGCCCATACACAGGGCTGCAGGTCACCTGCTTTGTTGGCCCACTCCACAGAGCCCCATGTCCAGCCACATTGCCCACCTTCATGGCCCAGCCATCGCAGCGTGTTCAGGCAGGTCCCGTTGGCTCTCAGCAAGCACAATGCTGAATCGGCAGCGGTTGGCAGCATCCAGAGGCAATGCCCAGGGCTGGGAGGAAGGTGGAAGACCTGGGTGGAAGAAGGGATGGTGGCCCTGCCAATGCAGTTCGATGACATGCCTATGGAGATCTTGGCAGCAGCCGTGCTCTACCAGCAGGCCAAGGCGTGGCCGTGCTGGTCGGCAAGCTGAGCCGTGTCCTGTGCTGCCCTGAGCACCAACGCCATCGGATGCTAAATGTTCATAAACGTTGGACCTGAAGTTTTACCCTGGATCATGCCCTGAGAAGAAACTCAACTCCCTCTCCGAGTCTTTGTCTCAGGTATGTTGTATATCAAGTTACATCTACGCAGAGATTCGGCAGCGCATTAGAGACAGGCAAGAGAAGCTGTAAGTAAAGAAAAATTGTCAAAGTTAAAAAAATAACAAATATCCCACAGCAATCTGAAGTAATAACTTGGCTGCTATAAAAGGTGAAATTAAACAGGTCAATCTGCAGAACTGTGCCATTTTATGCCAGATAAAGGAGCTAGCTTCTCATCTGCTAGACTATTTCATCATTTGCTTTTCCAAGAATCCATCTCTCTGCTAGTAGTGATGTCAAATAAATCTTCACTAAAATGTAAAAATGTTTATGATTATACTTACTGACCCGTTCCTTTATTAAATGAGGACAACAGGATGATGCCCTGATATTTGCTAATGGGTTACTCCCATCTAACCTTTTCTTGTTGATCCAGATCATCTGTTTTCATTTCACCATACAATAGTTGCCAATAAAATTAAGTCAATTAAATTAAAGGTCTATTATGTTCTTTGAAATCAGGCTGAGACGTTTTTTCTTTCCTCAGTCAATGCTCTGAGCAGATTTTTGATAGGGCAGCTGGGAAATCTGGAGCAGATTCTCATCTGCCGTAAATTGGTTTAGCTTTTCAGAAATCAATAGAGTGGCATCAGCTTACCCCAGCTGAGGGCCTGAACCCTGATGTGTATGAATAAGCCTCAAGCCTGTTCTTGAGCCGAGGTTTAGGTCTGGAATTACTCCCTCACACAATCTCAAAGACCTTGTCTACTTATCAAAGTGTTGGCAGTTACCTATAACATATATGGTACAGTTACACCATGATCTCTTCCCTATGTAAATACCCCTATTCCAGTATAAAAATGACCTTTTAGATTTAACTTTAAATGTGAGCTATTCCCAAGATGCATAAATGAAATCAATAAAAGACTCCAGTGTCACATAGTAGCGTCTGCATGAAGCCGCCTGCTTTGGTTTTCTATTATAAAACATTTTACTGCACTTTTTTTCCAGTGTAGACAAGACCTTAATATCTCATTCAGTGATTGTTTAAATAAAAAGGCAAACAGCGGCGGAATGTTCTACATCCTAACAAAATCCTAAGCTCTAGCCTTGAAATGCCACTCAAGTATCTTAAGAACTAGTAGTGGATATTACAACTATAAATGGTCTTAATTTGCGGACAACCCACTCACTTTGCAACATCTTCGAAAGTGACTTCTCAATTCTGGGCTAGGCTTCCAGTAAATATTTGCTGAAATCAGCTGCTTCTTAGAAAACGGCATTTAGCTCATTCATCCTTAATGAAAAGGTTAAGGCTGTGATAAGGCAGGGTGCCCACAGTTTATTCCCTTGCCATACTGTGGGACAAATGCTCTGCGAAGAGCTGAACATGCCCCGCACACAGGATAGGTAAGTGAAGGGAGCTCAACCCCTTCGAATATCCCCGGCGTGACTCACGGCTCGTGTGGTCCCCAGTTCCGTCTCACCTTCTATTCACCCACAGTGCCTCTGTCCTGTCCCATAAAAACACGACAGGGAACGGCCTCTCATGTGGTAGGGCAGGATGGATGCCTCCAGTCCGTCAGCGGGAGATGCTGGGTTGCAGCCAGGGGCTCCGACCCATCCAAGGGAGTACCTTGGGGCAAGACGTCTTGTAGGAGACATACAAATTCGCTTGTACCTCCTAAGCAGTTGCAACTGGCAGGTAAGCCATTAGTGGCACTGTGGATATGGCCTGGCAAGGTTGGGGGGCTGCAGTATGAGGGTGGGCTGTCAGCCACCGGGAAACCTTGGACTGCACCCTCCAGCAGCAGGACGTGTAGCCTGCCTGGTGGAAACCCTGCACTGTGGCAATCGCAGCAGGGTGTGGGGATGGGGAAGGTCCTTCTCCAGGCACAGATGAGTGGCAACCACTTGTGCCAAAGGCCACGTGCTGGCACATGGTCAGGGGAGAGAGGAGAAGGTGCCAGAGAAGCTGGGGACTACCTCAAGGAGGCTTCCTGAAAGGTGTTGGGCTGCAGTTCCGTGGATTCCTGGTGGAGTGAGGGACACCAACTGGAACTGGCCAAGTGGTTTCCTTCAGTGTCATCTCATAAGGTGGGGATGAGACCTGCCTTTCCATAGCCCAACATGGCAGGCCTTGGGCAGACAAAGGGTATCGTATCTGTCTTGGAGGCCCAAGATATTCTGATTAACCCTTTAGATGGCACAGAGAAGTGGGCTTGCTCACATCGCCCTGGGATACATTTTCCTTTTTGTGTTTTAGTGCCTTCCCCCTAATAATAAAGAAGGACTGCAGATCTTTTCTGTAAAATTCTTATAGGGCTAGTGAAGATGTCAGGAATAAACCTAACCAAGACACCATCATCTAGCTCAGGTGACAATCTTGGATGCTTTTTTCCACTTGAAACCGGTGAACCTCCCTTAATACTCTCTTCGAATGCTCTGTCAGAAGTCATCTGTAAGCTCTTAACTCATCGTATCGGCACTGCTATTACATTTGCATCTCTAGCCCTCTGTTAGCAATCATCCTGAAGAGCTGGCGCACAAGTAGAAAGTGTTTTAACTGCCTTCCTGCAGACTTGATGGCAAAGTTAGCACAATCCCCACCAAGCCTAGACAAACTCT
This sequence comes from Cariama cristata, assembly GCF_000690535.1. Classification (NCBI taxonomy): domain Eukaryota; kingdom Metazoa; phylum Chordata; class Aves; order Cariamiformes; family Cariamidae; genus Cariama; species Cariama cristata. The sequence continues at coordinate 35,907 of NW_009601950.1, read as the reverse complement.
GCTGTGAAAGGAAGGCAAACAAAGACCTGGAAGAGCTCCTTCATAGAGACTGAGAGGAGAGAAAATGTTTACCTGAAAACCTTAAAGCAAACTTGGGAATTAACACTGAACAGCTCCGTGTGTATTTCCAAGTGAGAGGCTTTGTAAGCAAAGCTTTATTTAACTCTCTGCTGTCACAAATTCAAAGAGTGAAACAGCTCCTAACCCTAATTAACTTAAAATGTTTGACATCTTAGAAAAGCTTTGAAGCACAGAAGGGCTTTCTATCAGCCAAACTTACAGTGCAGACCAGAAGTCTCCCTATTCAAACTTCAAAGTTTTTCAATTTGCATCGGGCATTGGATAAACCACACGCAACCTCACACAAGATCCAGTAATGTCTTTTGCTCCTAGAGTGCCTTTTTCTAGGATAAAAGCTTTAAAGTCATCTACAAATTTCTAACTGTAAGCAGAAAATGCCAACTTCTTTTCAGACCCAAGGGACATGAAGATGAGTACAAGAGATGTGGTCACACCATCAAAAGGCAAGGCAAAAATGTCCCTTGCATGGTGTTGCAAGGGGGATAGGATAAGAGGTCAGGGTCAGACCTTCCTCTGAGCTGACCTCTCTGCCACTGAGCAAGGGATGGACGGGAGATACCCCAAAGTTTCTTGCTGCGGCAGTCCCTACCCAGGCTACAGACTGGCTAAGGACAGTAGGTTTAACACTCTCTTTCCTCAAAGGATCTTACCATTCATTTATGGGTTTCCAACTCCAAACAGTTTCTGAAATGATGCAAACAAGACTTGGGTGCTCGTTGGCTGTTAATGACCCTGGTGCATGCAGTTTCATCGGCTCTGTGTAGAGCTAATTTTTGCTGAACAATCACAGCTGAGCTGCTGGAAATGCTCATGTCACCAATTTAAAGAACTGTAAAGGTGAGCTTCCTCCCAGGAGATCCACACCCCTCCTGTAATTGTCAAAGTAATGCAGTTATGTTCGGGTAAAAGTGATGTAAATGAAGAGAACACTTGCTTGGCAATTTATGTGCTGTATCAGGAAAACGTTATCACTTCTGACATATCAGGCGGATTCTCTGTTCACTGACACCTTTGTAACACAACAGTGATTTTGATGAAATCCTTAGGCAATGATTCCATCAGGAGAGTTACACCACTGAAAAAAACTACAGCATTTCCCATCTGTGGAGCAATTAACTGTCAGCGAAGATGACTTCCATGGGGTTACCCCTGTGTAGAAGTGAAGCAGTAGAGCTCAGATGCCTGCATTTTTGTCAAGGCAACGCATAGCTTTACGGTTACTTCCAGTCGCTCACATGGAAACAGCATCTTGAGGTGCTTTCCTCCTACATTACAGCTTACAAAGCAAACAGCGGTAGTCGCAGTGGTGCCCCAGGTAACTCCTGCGTCTCATCATGTGAAGCCTGAGAGCCACAGCCAGGAGAGCTTGGTGTTGGCGAGAGAGCAAGGGAAGGGGATGCTTATACCTGATGTGCTCATGGAAGGAACGGAGTTTGACCAACGGAAGCGGCAGCAGAATGACTTCTCCATCTCCAGACACGCATCCTGTCTACGATTCACCGATTCGCTCACGATGGCAGGTTTTAACAGGAGGTAGAAGAATAAAAGTACAAACTTGCTGAACAAGGTAATCTGAGTTTGTACATAGCAACCTTTGCAATCCAGCTACCTTTTCCTTAAAGATCTCTCTTTAGATCTTTAGATCAAGGTGCCCCAAGGAGAGTTAATGCTCCCTTTGACCAAAACTGAAATGTTCCTGCGATAAGGATTAGCCTGAGGGCTGTGGAAGAAACTGTACTGCGTTCAGGGCAGGCCAGGGCAGCGTCCTCGGTCACAGGGCTGCCCGAAGGGTTTGCAAATGAGGGACATCTGGACTGCTAAGTCACACGTGTGGAGAGAGCTTCTGCTGCAAGCAATGGCCAGATGGCAAAAGCATAGAAGAAAAGCTGTCCCCCATGTGCCTCTCATACAGGACGTGGGATGTGACAGTACGATACAGGCAATCTGTGTTGGAAGGGGTGGCTGAGAGGCTTAGCCCCGACTGATGGGCGAGGGGCATCCATTGCTAATAACAGCAGAGGTGTGTGGTTCCTGCGCAGGATGGGGAATGCAGCAGCGGCACTCACCCACGGCACCCATGCACCCTGGGCCTGTGCACCACCCGGGCAGCACCCCACGTTTGCTGAGGAAAGATGCTACAGGGTATCCCTGGCCTCTCCACTGGGATCTTTTCAGGCCAGAGCTGCCAAGGAGGTCAGCTGCCTATTTTAAGAGGTCTGCTTTGGCTGGTCTCCTTTCCTGGCTGTTGAGGCTCAGTCTGGGCCCCGCTGCATCTGGCTGGGGGCAGCTCCGCGTGGGGAAGGGAGCACTCTCCCTGAAGGCTTTCTCCTGGAAGGGTGGAAAACCACCAGCAGGAAAGCGTAATTGTTGTAAGAGAAGAGAACGATGAGCTAATGCATGGACGGAGGTGGGCAGCAGTGAGAGAGAAGAGCAGTCACTCGATAACTTGATTTATCGAGCAGGGGTTATTTACTACAACATCCACAGTGCAGTGACGGAGCTGCGGCTTTCGTGGGGGTGATGCGTCTGGGCCCAGTTCTAACAGCCAGGGGCTTCTGTGTCACAGGTCCTGGCTTTCCTTTCCAGCCAGGTAGACTGGCCACCTGCAGTGCTTTTATTTCCCTTCCTCCTGTTTGCTAATTGGGAAGAGGAATTCCACTGCATTAATCTGGGAGCAAAAGCCGAGAGAACAAAAAGCAAATATTGCAAGACAAAATCACGAGAGCTGGCAGCATTGCATAGATTCGTCTGTATGTTACTCATTCTAGAATAATCGGGAAAGACTCAACCAGCTCCCTAGCAGAGACAGGGATACGTGGTGCCTTGTAAAACTCAGAGCGGAGTACAAAGTGAGAAGGTAGCATAGCCCAGCTCCTTGCAGATGCAGAATTGCAACATGAGAGTCTTCCAGATCTGGTCTCTCTCTGTGAATGCCCTTGTTCCCCCCTGCGTCCCCAAATCCCTGCAGCTTTCAGCACAAACAGGTACTCCTTGAGCCTTTTACCAAACTGCAGGGGAAAACAAAGTCCATCTGACAAGAGCATGAACTAAGACAAAGGGCTTATTAGCCCCAGGCAGTCGCCAAGTCAATGTGTCTAGACTGCATCCAGTAAATGATCCCTGTGCCATGTGGGCAGAAGGGCTTTGATTCCCACTGCCTCTGGCATTTCAGTGGCAAGCAGTGTTTTGTGGTGTAAACTTGTCCTTAGTTCACTCACAGTTCTCTGTGGTTCTCTTGGGACTTGTTTGATATAACATGATCTTCTCAATGTCACCACAGTAGGGACCTGTGAGCCACATCCTGTGTTCCTCATGCATTCGATACTTTCAGGGCTACAGAAATAGCCGCTCTAAGGCTAACATCTCAAAGAAAAAGTTAAAGATGCCCTTTCGGAAAAATATAATGGTTGGACGCTTTGAGTCTCCTCTCAGGTCTGGAGCTTCAAACCAGTTCCCCGTAGGGAGTCATGGTTTAAAGGAGAGCAACAGTTCGCATTTTAGTTTTAAGTAGCCATTTATTAAAAATGTCAAGACAAGCAACTTTCCAGGGAATCGCACTAGCCCTATTTCTGCCTGCTGAAGGACAGCTGTCTTAACCAGCCACCGGTCAGACCTTTCCCCATGGGAGCACACCAAGCCTACCATCCTGCAGCATCTCAGTCTCCCCTCTTTCACTCCAGCTTGGGTTAGAAAGCATTGAAAGAGCCTCGATTGATATAAAACTCTAGGAAACAAGATATTCTTAAGACACAATGGTTATGGTGATATGGTACCACTGCAGGACAGAAATAAGACAATTTCTTTTGACAAGAACCAGCAGCAACAGAACGATCGACACCGGCAAAACCAGTCGTGGCGAAGGAGTAAGAGCCATCCGACAAAGCTAAGTAAATACAACAACCAAGATAATTCCAACCACGTGGCAGGTAAACAGAGCAGGTTTTTCTCTGCCTATACGTACACGCATGCACAGCTACGTGTACACATGCAAGTCTATGTATTCAGGTAGAAGCATTATTCAGGCAGAGGTCTAATTTCCAGCTGATGATGCCCATTAGTGCAAGGCGTAACCAGCAATTTGGAAGCAGTTGGAAGCGTTTCCTTTTGTGGGTGTAGAGCTGCTAAATTGCATTGGAGAGGGAGCAATGGCTCTCCCTTCGGCAGGCTGGTGCCTCCGCTTCCCCAGGTGCCTTTCACGGCAGGTCCGAGCTAGGCTGCACGTAGGATTTGCTGCCTTATCACCTCCTCCTGCTCCTTTCGCTGCGGTTTACATCAGCCTGAATCTGGCCTGGCTCATTTAAACAAAGGCATCGAAGAAAATGTCGCTGTGTTTTCCTAAGCGCAAATGGATTTAGACAGCCTAGCGTAGCGAATGGCAACGTAAAACTCACTTGCTTTACAAGTACAATCTTACTGATGTAAACCAAAACACATATGCCAAGGGAAAGTTTAATAGTCACCTGGAAAAAACATTAACTCGAGTTACATCTATTTTCTAATGGCATATTGTGTATGTAACAAAACACCCACAAATAATTTTGGGACCAGGGATGTTCCCCCTTCTAATTGTTTTCATCATGGGGGCCGCCAGGACTCTTACGTGCGCTTTCAACTGCCGCGGTGAAATATGTGTTCCCTGTTTGTTCTTGTTCTGCCTCTGCAGGAAATCAGAGACTCTGGCTTCCTGTAGGCTGCAGATGCTTTATTCTTTGTATTCCCCAAATAGGAAGTCCTGGGGTCATTCTGCCAAATATATGGAAACTTAATTTCATTTCAACAGAGGATTAATCACTAGGAAGTGTCAGGACATTGATGGTCTGATAACAAGACAGTTACAGCAGAAACCTTTTATGGGCACCAGGGCTAAAGCATTTGGCAACAGACGTGAAGCTGTAAGTCTCAGCGTTGAATGGGGAAGGAAGGCTACCTGATGAGAATTAATGCCGGCAATTGTAATAGCCGTGGTTTTTTCATGCCCTGTAAACCTTACCAAACTTTTAAGCCTTTTTATATTTTAAGAGGAAGGTAGATTGTTTTTGATGACTAACCCCCGGTTTTGATGACTAAGCTCTATGTTTTTTCTCTACAAATCATAACAGTCTGCGGTGAACGTCCTCTCACTTCCCACAGCCCGGCAATGGCACACCTCCGCTCAGTTGAAGGAAAGACTTCTGATTTGCACCCTTGGACGTCACAGATCAGTCCCCTACTGCCACTGCATGTCAGGGGGGTGCAGATCTCTCAGGCTAATGGATGCAATGGGAACACTGGAAAAAACAGTTGCTAAATTGAGGTCTGTAAGCAATTAAATGGAGTTTCACTGAGTGCGCTCACGCTTTCTGTTTAAAGCACTGTTTAAACACAGCCAACGCCACACTGCTGGGACGTTAGCAGCTATCATTATTCCCATTGCCAAAGCTGGAAAAAGTGAGGTGCAAAGACTGAGAGCTTGGTCTGTGCCCATAGAGTTGGGACTCAGCACTCGGGGATTGACGGCATCGATCTTTATGCAGTGTCCAGCTTTTGCTGAGGGCTCAGGACAGCTTGCAGAAGAGTCACTTTACCTGGCATCCAGTTTTAACGGATCAAATCCCAACAGCATGACCTTCAAAACAGCTCCTCCTGTATTCCCTTCTGTGTGGGCTAGCTGCTACAGGCCCCATCTCTTGTACTGCACCCTGCTCAGCTCATCAGACATTTTTACACTTTTTCTGCGGTCTAGCTTTAGGGACAGGTACAACACTGCTTTATCATGACACTGGGCTGTGTCCATCTTAGCTACAAGCGGGACAGAAATGCAGCTCTGCAAGGGATTAGCATGTTTTATGGCAAGCAGGTAAGGACAAGACAGGGTTGTGCGAAACATTTCATGAATATAATCTCATGTCCTGCCTTAGAAGAAGAGATCTGTCTAAATCATAGGTCTTTATGAAGTCAGTATGCTTCTAAACCCATAATCAGTTTAGCATTTTCTACAAGGAGTAAACAGGGAGGGAGGAATCTCCTTTACAGAAAGCAAGAACCCCGTCGCAGAGACCAGCAGGCCTGTGGTGCCCTGCCCAAACTGCTCTTGCACGGTACCCAAACGGAGCTGTCGCCTCCTCCCTTCTGGAAACACACTGCAGCAACTCAGTATTTCGATTTCTACCCTTTGGAGCTTGTGTGAAATCTGCTATGGAGAAGCAGTCAGGTCAGCCCATCGTGCTGGACGTGCCTCCTCCATCTCCACCGCCTGAAGCTGGAGATGAGGAAAACCGGGTGCGTAAAGGGATGCCCTCTGCACGCCCCATGGCATCACCCAGCTGCCATCACCCTTCCCATGCAGGAAAGCTGAGATGCTCACCAACGTCTTCAGCAACACCACAGGCCATTTCACCTGGTAAATCCAACACTACAAAAAATGTCCCTGGATGAGCAAGACTAAAATACCAATCCTGGGAATAAACTGCTGGATGCACAGCTGGTGGAGGGGGGAAGCCTCAGGGCAGGAGGGCACCACTCTTCTGTCTGGACCCAGCTCAGCAAAGCTCCCTCCGCCTCGTAATTAATCCCTTTCTCATTCAGTGATGTAGCATGGACATTCACCTAAATCCAATAATAAGCCATGGGATCTGGGCATGAGTTTAATATTAAACTCACGGTGAAATGTTCTGCTGACTAGAAACGGAGCCAAAAATTGGCTTACGTGCTTTGCTGAACAGGAACGGCTCGCTGCAGTTCAGCGTTGGTGGAGAAGGGAGATTACTCTGTGAGGATGATTCACTTCACTCGAGCCCAGACAACCCTGAGCACCGCAAGCCAGATCCCACCCTGCTTGTAAAGGAGACTTGAGAACACAAGAGGCTGGATGCATATCGAGCAGTGATGCTTATGATGACTGCCAGAAGACACCCAGGACGTGAAAATAACAAATGCAAAAAGGTTCGCTGCAGAGCATCACTCCCTCGGGGGTCTACATGAACCTGCAGAAACGCTGCAGGAATAAAGCGGTGACCTTACCTAACTGACGTACAGCAACGGAGTCAAACCACCGGCACTTCAGTCAGCTTCGCTTAGGAGCACTTGTCTACACTATGAAACCTTTACCAGCAGCTAAACTGGCTGATTTATGTCAGCGGCGTCTCCTAAAGCAGACTAAGCTTATATTTGGAAGGGGGAGATTTGGAAGATTTATCTTAATGTTCTCCCTGAATAAAAAAGGCTGTGTTCTTCTGCTGGTCTACATTCTGCTTATTCGGCAGGTTTTCCTGACCTACCTAACCTGGTTTGGGAAATAATCTTTTTTCCCCAGAAAAACTTCGCGACAGCAGCTTGACTGAGGAGACCGATGCAGCTGCAAACCCACATAAAGAGGGCAGCCCAGGAGAAATGAAATACAAAGATGACAACAGGCAGGAAATTTGGGATAAAAAACAGGCAAGGAAAGGCTTCCCAATGGGAAATCATTTTTGTTACAGACAAAACCCGAAGGAAAAAAAAGCTAAACAGCTTATCACAGCAAAAGTCATGCTAAAAGCCTGTCACAGAGAGAGTTTACATTAGGGGGCAAACAAAAGACACCAAGAAAGGCGTAAAATGTTGCCCTGAAGGACATGTGCTTTTCAGAAATGGCGGGGCTCTGGAGGACAGAGCAATTGGGGATGAGAAGGAAGCCGAGAGACCCAGATTAAAGGATCCTGC
>NW_009601950.1:0-28125 GCF_000690535.1 Cariama cristata | reverse complement strand
TATTTAAACTCTGAAGTGGAATAGCCCAAAGAAAGTGAACAACAGTGTTTCTTTTAGATGTGGTACTTCAAGACATGGTTTAGAGGACATGGTGGCATCAGGTGTACGGTTGGACTTGATGATCTTTGAGGTCTCTTCCAACCATAATGATTCTGTGATTCAACCGAAGGGTTTTACCAGAAGCCCTGTGAAGATTTATGGAGTGCACGTGCGTAGTCCCGAGGAGGAGCTGGCTTTGGAGCCCGGTGGTGGGTGCGAGTGGGCTCTGGCCATCCTCCGTGACAGGCAGGTCGAGCTGTGGCAAGCAGAGATGTCCTGAGCAGAGGAGCTGGTATCGGTGAGGTGCCTTCAGGGCCAGCCCGAGTCCCTGAGGGATGCTGTTCTTGCAACGTCACTGACATCCTTGTGCAGCTGTGCTGAGCTGGGGTCGGGGAAAGGGGCGAGGGGTCCAGCAGGGAAAACTGAGAATAAGATGGCCCGTGAGCAAGAATTGCATTTCGCAGAAAAACAAAACAAAAAATAGGGATTTCAACACTTGTTCCCCACTCCATGCCAGAGCAGGAACTCAATTCTGGAGGGCCCCAACACGGGGAGAGGAGGGAGGAGGAGAAAAGTGCCAGGGAAAGGGTGAGGGAAAGACGTGGAGAAAGCCGGACAGGAGGGCCTCGGCAGCAGGCGGCCCTCGGCAGCAGCGGCTTGGGCTGGGGTAAAGCCAACATGCCTGAGGTCAGACGCGAGGAGCACTTAATCCTCAGCATGGCCATTCATTTCCTCACTGTTTAAAAAAATACATGTATTTACAGGACCTCTCAAGGAAGGGAAGTTCTGTGAATCAGTGTCTGACTATTAGTTGCTGACCCAGATGAAGGCATTAGCATCTTTCACGTTGGCTCCCCAGGCACCTCGTTAGCTGTGTGCCATTAGAGCTAACCTCACCCGACCTTGCATCGCTGTCATGTTGACATAGCGCTAGTAATGTCTCTCATGGACCTGAGCTCACCTCAGAGGCCTTCTCTTCCTGCCTTCACAATCTTCTTTCAAAGTCCTTGGCTTGCTGAAGTGCAAAGTCCTTCAGCCTCATGATAGGAAATTTTTCAAGAGGAAGTACTTTCTCTTTACGCCACACTGTCCTTGGAGCGTGTCACAGCAGCCAAGTTCCTACCCTAAGGTGATCATATCATCACTCTGCAGAGCACCCCAAAATATATCCTGCCAGTTTTTGAGAACTATGGATTGCCAAAGGAAACCTTGAAGCTGCTCTCGTCCTGACACGTATTAAAGAGGCACTCCTTTACCCCCGTGAGCTGCCATCAGCGCTGATCCCAGGCTGAAGGGTCACGTCTGATTTCAGCCTCTGTCAATGAGGCCCTTCCTGTACGCCACAGCCCTGGACCCCGGCCAGAGAGGGGTGGTGTTCAGGCGGTGCGGCCGCTGCGGCATCCCCGAGTTCCTCATCCCTGCAACAAGGGAAACCCTCGGAAGAGAAGGGCAGTTCGGAGCCCTTGTGAATTAGACAAGTCCTAAGTTTTCTTGATGGCATCTTCCAGATTGCCAGCTAAAGGCATCCCCGGGAGGTGAGGACCAGCAGGTCAGCCCAGCCCGGGGAAGCATGGCTACAGGGTAAGGTGATGTTCGAGTCTGTGGAAATGATGGAGAAACTTCACCAGTCGAGTGGTTTCTGATGTGAATTAGACACATTTGTAAAGGCACCCAGTGGCATTTTCAAAAGATCCCAGTCTCCCAGTGCATTTATTTCAATGGAAGCTGGGGACCAAGGGCCTTCCCAAAAGCTCCGTTGCTGCCGTTGCCATCCGGAGCCCATTGCACATCTGGTCTTCGACAGCCACTGGCATCACCCACCAGCAGGCGTTTGGCTCCGAAGGCTGCGGCTCTGCCATCAGCATCAGCTCTCCACGCCAGCAGGTCACCTGGCAGGACAAAGCTGAGCCTGAGCAGTCACGCTTACATGGTTGCCTCTCCATTGAATTAGCCACAACACATGGCCCAGCGTCTGTGCAGCTTTACTCTGTCACCCTGGACTCATGCCAGCTTCAGGAGGACGTGCAGCACCTGATCTAGCATGAAAGCTGTTTTAATAACGTTAACTCATCCAAAACCACGTTGTCTGGTGAATAAGAAGCAGCAAGGGGATTTAAAATAGCAGCTCACTGTTTTGTGCTATATGGTGGCAATGGATTTGGGTCAGCACTAAGTGCCCTGAAAGTTGATTTACTCTCATTGAGCCACGGCCGCTGCTACTTTGGAAATTTGAATAACATTTCCAGAAGTACCTAAGTGCTCCTGATAAATTTTACTGCCAAAAATTAATTTCCTTAATTTCCTCTTTTTCCTCCCACTTTCTCCCCTTACTCCCATTATTGTTTCAGGAGCAAAGAATTGATGTCAGTGCCATGAATAGCTCTGAATTCATTTGCTTACAGCTTTGGGTAGGGAGATTTTTATTTTTCATAGGAAGGTTTTATTGCATTTAATCTCTCCTCCTCCTTTCTTGCACCTATGCCTGGCCTCTTCCTCCCTGCACGAGCATTTCAAGACTCCCCCTCAGCTGCTCTCGTAATGGAGGCATCACTACTGAGTCATCCCTTCACATTCAGCTCGTTGCTAATCCACCTCTTGCTGTTTCCTTCACAAGGGTTGATCTCTTCTTCCTCACATCCATCCTCAGCAGTCCGTGGTCTGGGCATTTCCACCCTCAGTCACGCCTGTTACCTACCCCCTCCCTAAATTTCCTCTCTCTCCTTTCTCTGGAGTCTGCATTATTGAAGATGGCGCCCGCCCCTTTCCCCTACCTGTTGTTTATTTGGATGCCTTCCTCAGATGTCCTGCCAAACTTCTGGCCTTCCCCCTCCGCCCCCCGTCCCGCTATGAAAGCAGCTACCTTATCCTCATCTTTACAGTCACTGCAGGTGCAGCAGGGATGGGCTTGGCAGCCTTTCATTTTGATAATTTTCCACGGGAAATAGATTTCCCTGTTTTGTTTTTGCTTTTGTTTCTCTGCTCTGGCCACCGGAGTCCTGAGACCTCCTCTTCCTCCTCCTTCTCCTCCTCCTTGTTCTCCTCCTCCTCCTTCAGAGGCAGCTCCAAAGGAAGGAGACCCGACTGCTGGCAACGCAATGTCAAAGCCTCTCCAAAAGCTTCTCTGCGCCTTGTGCTCTTGAGGCTGCCTCTGGAGACAACCGTAACCTCCTGCACCAGGTGCGGGAACGGGGAAGGGAGAAGACCGTTCCCTCCCTGGTGCTCCCAGAGATGCTGCTCAGGTCCGCGGGCAGCTGCCTCCCTTCTCTCCAGCAAGGCAGCTGAGGTAGGATGAAAACCGCTGCCCCTCACACCGTGGTGTCATCAAAAGAATCGTTATTTGCAACATTACACATTGCAACAACTCTGCGGGCAGGTTGCTTGTACTTAACCAAAAACCTTGGTTCTCCCACCTCTCCAAGAAAGGAGAGGACATCACAGTCCTTCGGTCCTCCAGGTCCTTCCCCCTCCCCTCCTCTTCCTGCAGCCCTCTGCTTGTGAGCCCATCCCTAGGGTTGGGGACTCCGAGGGTTTCTTCCTCAGGCTGCCGCTGCTCAAGTGTCTGGAAGCTCAGAAATACCTGGGTCGAGCCTCACAGGAGGAGGGAATCATGCCGAGTGTCCTTCAGAGAGGAGCTGGGGTTCCTTTGAAGAGTTTGAGTGCCCAAATCAGAAGCTGGTTGTTATTATCACAAATAAAACAGACTTCAGAGGAGCGGGCTGTGGCCAGAGACAGTGACTGAGAGCTGACAGCTACAACACAGGAGGCTGCATACTTTTTTACATCACGGTCAGATGCTTTCATACCACATCCTCAGGGAAGGACTGAGACCACCGTCGAGCTCAGACCCTTTCTCTTCCACGCAGCAGCTCTTCTCTCCAGCACAGTTAAAGCCTCCGGAGCGGGAGAGACTCCCTGTGCATCAGCACATCAAAACAGGCTGTCACACCACTAAGCGTGCCCGTATCAGCATCTTCACGGTTGTCATCGGAGAAGTCCAATGTGCAAAATGGAGGTAGAAGATGGATAGAGAACAGGACACGCTCCTCTTCCAGATCATCCAAAGACCTTTCCTTTAGAGGTATATGAATACAGTCCGTGTAGCCAGGACATCAGCTGGCAAAACTCAGTCACTCAAGTAAAGGATGTTATAGGATGTTTTGCCAACAAAAAAAAAAAAGGAGGAAAAAATAAGTTCAAGTGGCAACAAATAATTCAATTGATAACAGCAACAACCTTTCAGCAACTTGCTGAAAGCAACTATTCAGTAGCTTTTGGTGCCATTTTTATTAGCCATATAGGATGGAGATTACATGATCCTACCCAGGTAACACTGTTAAACCAGAAAAAGACGCTACAGCAAAACAGCCTTTTCTGTGGCTTGATTGTATGGCCTCAATCCAAACTCCACTGAAGTTAGTAAGAATCCTTGCCACTGACTTTAAAGACTGTACAACCGAATACTCCCGGCAGGGCTTTAATAGGAAAAAAGACTGAAGTTTAAGCTGCAAAATACATGATATAATCCATACAGCAGGAAAGCTGCTGCCATACTTCTATGGCATAGGCAACCATCATTGACGGGAAAAAGGAGATTATACAGCAGGAAAGCTGCTGCCATACTTCTGTGGCATAGGCAACAGTCATTGACGGGAAAAAGGAGATCCTGACCTAATGGGAGAGCTTTAGGGTTTGCATCTTCATTTTCTGTTTATGGATGTAAGGAATGCTTTGGGATTTACATTAATAAACCGGTGCCTAACTATAAAACGTCCACTGTCAGAGGGCCAAAATGCATGTCTGTGAAGAGAAGCAGAGTATGTTGACACCCAGAGCTTGTTTTCTTATTGTGCCAAATCTTGATTAGGTTGAAGTGAACGGAAACACTTCCATGGGTTTCAGCAGGTTTGGACGGTGATTTAGCTCATTCTCTGGAAAGGGCTGGCACTGTCGAAGGAGCACTATTGCACACTCTGGACTGACTGTCGCTTTCCAGAGGCCTTTTTATAGATGCTTCTTGTTTATAAGCAAAAGTACTTACATTAACATTGCAAAAACAAATAGTCTAATGTTGTTACATTTTAAGAGCACATTAACTTGAAAGAGCAGCCAAGTTTGTTGACTAAAATGATTTGCACAACTCTAAGGCCACTAAACAAGTATTTCTCAATGTCTCAGCAGCAGCTCAAGGGAGCAGAAGCTAAAAATGCCACAGCTCAACAAACAGTTTTGTGTTCCTACTGTTGATAAGTACATCATGTTCCTTTGCAAATAAAAGACTGTCAGGGGTTGCTTTAAGAAAAAAACAAAACAAAACCAAAACAACAAACCAGAAATAAATAAATAACACAACCAATTTCTAAGTACACATTGTCCTCTTTCCCTCCTTCCATTTCCCTCATGTAACTCCATTACAACAGCCCCAACAAACCACCTCCAATACGCCCAGGATTCCCTCACTACTTTCAAACAGGCTGCTGCCTGGCCAAGACAAAACCCTTAGTGTGGCCATTCCATCGCGACAGCCCTTTGCTTGGCAGGGACAAGAAAGTCCAGGTATCAGCAAACTCCATTTACACAAGTTGATCATCCAAGGTACACAAGTTGATCATCCAAGGTGCCCAAGGGGCCTGAGAGATGCTGAACGTCCTCCACCAGCAAATATTTTGATGGGAGGTGAGCACATTCAGCATCACACAGACATGGTAAGCACCTCACAGGGGCCAGCCCTAAGAGCACAAGCCTAGGCACGGTCATGAGGCTTTATGTGTAATTCCAGTTTGCACCCCTTGATCTGTCAAGTTGCAATGGGAATAGGTCCCTGACAAAGGCTGTCGTTGATTAAGGGCTCCGTCAGGATCTCTACTCAGCTCACCAAAGGGAAGTGTCCAGGTGCCTTGCCAAGGAAGCAGTATAAAATGGAGATGGTTCCTTAACAAAGCGACAAGGGAGTGGTAAAATGAGCAGCTGGAAACTGAATTCAGGAAAACATTATACTAACAGGCTTCTAATACCGAGAGGAATTAGTCAAGGGACTCATTACCAAGGCACACCGCGCAGTCCCCGTTACCTGACGCCTTTACATCTAAACTGGCAAAACTTTCCTAAAAGACACTGTTCAACCAAAAACTGTTGTGCTTGATTTTAGGAACTGGAGGATAAAATTCAAAGTCCTCCATCATACAAAGGTCAAGCAAGGTGATCACAAAGGATTTAAAAACATTGAAGACTATGAAGGCAACCATTTAAAAGATTTGAAAAGCTTTTGTCTCTGTCAAAAATGTCAGAGAAACAGAATGGGAGAGTATGCTTTGCAGCTGGACTGCAGGCAGGAAAAATATCAAGAAGTACTAAGGTGCTCCGTCTGTTTGGGTACTTTCTATGGTCGTGGTTGCCAAACAACAGAGCTCCTCACTGATGTGTTGACTCCAGCAGGCCTACTGAAGCATGAACATGGCCAGCTTTCACAGCTACAGAAAGAGATGAGAACCAGTGTTTTATGTCATCCAGTCACATAAAACATAAATATGTCCTAATGGAGGCATGCAAAGCACTTTGCCTTACTTCCTCTGCTAAGCCAGCTGAGAAGATGTTATGGTGTTGCAGTAAAAAGGGTCAAACTGCTGAACGTCACATTTGGGGCATACATCTTCCATCATATATAGTCTGCCTTTTCTCCTGGTTTTCCTTCTTTTCTCTGTAAGGTAGCAAGAAAGCTTCACCGTAAGTAGACAGACATCTTGCAGCCTCGATTCTCGCCCAGGTCCCATATCCTTGCCATGCATATTCATTACAGAGATCTATTCTGCCATAAGAAGATGGCTGGTCTTTTGCCTGTGATATGATTATTTGCCAGAAATGATTTTAAATAGAGCAGACAATGAGCCTGTTACTTAGAAATGTTTTCTGATAATTATGTTCTGTCACCCTGAGCCAAAATGATGTAACATCTGTGCTCAAACAGTTCCTACACAGATGCTGCCTGAGACCGGTTTTCCCTCCGAACATTTGGTGAACAGTGCAAGAGAGAGCAGGAAAATACCACTTTGAGTAACATTGGCAGTATCTCCACGACGCAGGGAGACGTCCATGAGCTGAACCCTCTTTACATAAACACCAATAGGGGATAAGTCAGCACTCTTGAAATCGGTATGTCACCTTATTTCAACATCAAACTAAAGCTTGATGTGAAAGTTCAGTCAGAGCTGAATCTGGCTCCACGATTTATAGTGTTTATTTAACTTAGGAGCCAGCATGATAGTAAAATGTCTTTTAATCTGGATAGTTTATATCCAAAATTACATTTAACTGTTGGAGGATGGGAAGGAGGGAGAGTCACAGTTTGGACCAGGTTTTATTGGGCGCATTGGGAACTGCCTCTCGGATGCCCGTCCTGGGGAACAAGACCCAGAGCGGGGACGAACTCTGGCCTTGGAGGTCAAAGGAGAGAAAGGAGAGGAACAGGGAGGGAAAACCACGTCTGTACAGAAGGGCAAAAGCACTTGGGATTACCCCCCAAAAAATGTATGCTACAGGGCAGGACGCTCAAATGAGAAAGGCACGGGCCAAGCTTGGCACAGGAGATGGCTCCATTGACCGCACTGCCCCGGGAGGAGTGGGGAATGGGAATGGCTCCAGAGGCCACGCACGCCGCCTGCACTGCTCAGCTTCCCCTCCTCTCCCTCCCTCTGTGCAGAAGGACATCGCGCTTCTCCTCTGCAAGGGATACAGCCCAAAACCCGGGGGCCAAGCTTTGAAACTGTGAGAACACGTCCCCCACTGCAGGCTGTGAAATGGGGTCCTGCCACCGCAGCTGGCGGGATGGACCCCTGCTTCCAGGGAGGCTGCCGAGGGGCCGGCTGGGCACGGGGGGCACTGAACACCCCGGGCATTCAGCGCCTGACTGCTGAGCCACACGCAGCCCCTGATGGAAAGGTTGCTGTTACTTTGGGTTCATTAATGACTGGGCTGAAAGCTGCTTCAGTGAGGAGTTATATCCAAATCATCTTCAGTTTGAGGTGACGGCGAACAAAACCTCAACAATTTGCACATTTCCCCTCTGGGACACATAGCTATGCATTTGGATTTTTAAAAATCAATTTGCACGTTATCTATAATATCAACATACATTTACACACATATGTATATAAAACTCAAGAGATTTTTTTTTAAAGATATTTGAGTGCGGTAGAAAGTTGTCCCACTTCCCTTCAGGCTGGTCCCTGAAATGCCTCTCATGGCCAGATGGTATTCCCTGCCTTTCTCCGCAGACGTCTGGAGAAGGCGGTGGAGGTTTGTGGTTGCTCAAGAGCCGGAGCTCCTTGGGAACTCCAACAGGCTCCCCAGGGAGGTGGTGGAGTCATCGTCCCTGGAGATGTTCAAAAAACGTTTAGATGTGGCGCTTCAAGACATGGTTTAGTGGACAGGGTGGCATCAGGTGTACGGTTGGACTTGATGATCTTTGAGGTCTCTTCCAACCATAATGATTCTATGATTCTATGATTCTATGAACTGCTGAGGGACTCGTGCTGCCCGCCTCACGCCAGGGATGGACCTGCCACGGGTGGAACCGGGTGAGGCGAGGCCAGATGACCCCAAGGCAGGAGTGATGCTGTGTTTTGTACAAAAGAAGTGAGGCTGTTACCCAGCGGGTGCTGCAGCCGACGTACTGGGGTGCAATATCAGGGTTGGCACATCTCAGAACTGCCACAGGTCCCAACACTGATCTGCTGTGGGTGGCAGAGGCACAACGGTACGCTCGGACCAAAACCACATCCACCCACAACCGCCATGTTGAATGGTTTGGTTTGTTGGGATGGTGACAAGACCTAACAAGGCCTGAGGTTTTGCTTTATCCGTTTGCTTGGTCTTGGTTAGCCAGTGCCAAGATCTCCTCCAGGACACTGTGACAAATACCTTGCCTAATGGCTACCCCTGAAAAGCCAGGATTTTCTGCATCCTGAGAACAGTCATCGCCAGACGGTCTAGGAGGCAGACCCAAGTGATTCAAACAGCGAGCAAATGCCAGAAAGAGGATGACTTCACTGCATTATTGAACGTATATTCGACAGATAAGCCTAGCAACAGGGACCCGGTCTGCAGGCTGACTCCCAACAATCAGCTACTGCTGTAGCTCCCTGTCACTCAACTGTCCTGCTGCAAACACATCAATAAATAAATAATCTCCTATAGCATTTGTGCAATAAGCAGAATGTGGCTCTCAAGACGACCTTTATCATAGAAAGCAGCATTTATACTGCAGAAACTTACCTAAAACTAAATGATTATCACTCATGTATACATAGAAATACCAAGGGCAAGCTATGGCTTTCTATAATGTGAAATGACTCAATTTCCCCCTGAAGTTTTAGTGAGTGTCAAAGAGATGTACTTCTACGAGTGAATCACGCCAAATGGCCACTGGGTGACCGGCTGAGTTTGAACTAATCTTGGGGAGGAGAGCTGACGTAAGGGCCAAGGGCCGTGCGACTTGGAATGCATTGGCTATTTGCAGGGCAAGGATGACAGACATTAGCACTCAGTTGTCACTAGTAAATCTCAAATTGCTTTGACAGGTGGCAGATTGCGAGACGTGAATGGCTACAGCTTCCAGGGGAACACTTCTTTTCGTGGAAAGTGGGATGAGGCCAAGGGAACAGCCCGTATTTATTCTTTATATATATCTGCGTGCGCGCGCACAAACACATGCATATATAGCTGTAAAAAATAAAGCCCCTCTTTCATGGATCAGTAAACTAACTTGAACCCTCATTTATACTTGCTAGTTCAACCCCAAAGTAAGAGCTCAAGCTTTCTGGAAGCGTAGCTGGATTGCCAGCCTCCAGTACAAGCCAAAAAAAGTTCTGGTGAGTTATCTACAAACTTCATAAGCATGAGAGAATTCAACAGAGAGTCACGGGGGAGTGTGGAGCCTCCTCTTGCTGGCTTCATACCACTCCTGGGACAATCCGTGACCACAGTATGATGCCTAAGGCGTTTTTTTTTTCTCAGTTATGCCAGCGAGGTTTGTCCTCTGTGTCGTTCCCAGGTGTCCACGTCAGCACGGGCACCGATCAGCATCCCAGGAGATGGCACGAGCCCTGGGAAGGGATGTGTCCGCTGTCTTCCCGGACACAGCCAGTTTGGCCAGCATATTAGTTGTGACAGCACCAGGGGAAAAGCTTTCTTCTCTCTTCCCAGTGGCATAGATGGAAATTGAGGGTGGCAGGACCGAGCAGGCACGGCTGCAGTGTGCTAACTGGGCACACAACGAATTCCTGACTCACTTGGGAGTGCCTGCCCCAGGCACAGGCATTACATATACACAAGTACCAGCTTCATATTGGAGACATGTCCCAAGGAGGGAAGTGAAAGAGAAGCGAGCCCTGACTTTACAGACTAGCTCACAGCTTCTTGCAGTTTCCCTTTAAACAGTGATTAGAGCAGCCTGACCGCTGAGGAGGGAACGATCCCCAGAAAGCTCTGTCTTCTGGAGGAACTGAGCAGCCTCCGTAAGCAAAGTAAGTATGACTGTACTTGGTGATAACACGTGCCAGCCATGCAACATGTCACACAGGTAAACTGGGCTGCAACAGCAAGGCACCGATGCCTCGGAAATGGCTGCAA
The DNA here is from genome assembly GCF_000690535.1 of Cariama cristata. Lineage (NCBI taxonomy): Eukaryota > Metazoa > Chordata > Aves > Cariamiformes > Cariamidae > Cariama > Cariama cristata. The sequence goes on along the minus strand of NW_009601950.1, from coordinate 17,463 downwards.
AGGCAAACTTATACTCTACGATCCCCTACATATAGCTCACGGCATACAGCCCGGTGTCTGATGTGTGCATGGGTTCCTTACGCTCGGTGAGCTCCGCTGCAGAACCAGGGTCCCCCGCAGGCTTTACACCTTGCTAAGGGACTGCCTGTCTTGCGTTTTCCACTCCCAGCGAGAGCAGTCAACACAGCTTGCCCTGCATTTTATAGGGAAGTTTGTGACAACTAGTTACACTGAGGTACCAGCTTTGCCATAGGCTACAATAAAAAAAATGAAAATCAAGCCAAATCAATTCAAGGCAAACTTGTTCTCCTCAGAGGACAGAGCTGTCAAGCAAAAGGTCTTTCAGACAACAGGAGAAACCTCTTTTGACTAACACAGTCTGCCAGAAAGGATGAAATCCTGAAAGGATTTTGAAAACGAGAGGGAAACGTGAATATTTCCAGTACTGCCACAGAGATTTTGTGTGACCTTGGAACAGCGGTTTAATCCCCACTTTGAACCGTAACTTCTCCCTTCCTCCAAAGGCAGAGAGATGACAGGAACGCCTGCGCTTCCTCCCGATCCGTAAGGGCATCCATAAGTCTAACACACCGGACAAGTAGGGATTTTAAGCAGATGCATTATTTGCTATAAACATTCTTTTCCACTTTTTGCTAATTATTTGCATACCTACTTGGACAGTTATAAATGTGTTCATCATTATTAAACAAGAGAGGGATGCAGCTGTACCTCATCCTGTATGCAAACTCTTTGCACAAGGATGGAGTCAGCCCTTGTCCCGCTGCAAGAGCTGTGCAGCTGCACAGCCACGGCCAGCTGCTGCTAGGGGAGGGAAAAGGGTCGGGATCTCTTAGCCAGCCTCTAAAACACAGGAGTAAAACACAGGAGCAAAACACAGGAGCAAAACACAGGAGCAAAGCACTCATTTTTTTTGCTGCCATGGAGTTATTCAGCTGCACTTCCCAGTCCCATGGTACCCCATGGCCAAAGCCACAAAGAAATGCCAAACTAACCCTATGAAACCTTCCAAATATTGATATATTTGCATTTTACCTTCTGAAGAACAGCCTCAGAAAAACATACGAACTCCTCAAGTTAAGTGGAGTCCTCAATAGCTAGTAACTCGTGGTTTCTAATGAAATTAAGGTTTCTGGGTCCTTTGGGGAAGAATTTAAACGGCTCTGCTCTTAGAGTGATGCAGCTTATCTAGAGGGAAAGATAGCATATAAAAACACAGATGAGCTGGTTTCAAATCCCGCTGCACCCCGGCTCTCCTCTGTGATTTCAGACACACTGGGTAAGCATTAACTACAGTTTCCATTTTCCACCAGAGGACATTCAAAGGACTGTTATACCAATGACTGAGAAGAGCTGATAAACTACACAGATGAGATCTATAACCGTTTGCACAGGTGAGGCAGGAGACTTCAACATAACACACTTATTTAACAGAAAGCCAGATTTTCTCTCTTATAACAGGCAATAGTTGATACCTGAAGAACAGGTTCTTGCATGAAGAATTTTGCTAAGTATATTCCATTTTCAGTGGCTGAGATTCTCCTTCGGAGAATAATTAAGTATGCAATATATGGTCTAAAACAGTCAGGAAAGAGATTGAAAATATAGGAAATTGAAAGGAAATTATTTCAAACTGGAGTGCTCTGACTCTGGAAACTAAGTTAGAACTGCTTTTGAGAACCTGCATTTATTACTTGCAATAAATAACTTTTCTTCCAAACACGCCTTTGTGTGAGAGACAGATTAGCAGTGCAAGTGGAGCATATTTCTGCTGTGCAGAAGTTACTTATTTTAGAATAATGGACGTCACAAATTGGCCCTGCATAGCAACACTCATTGGAAAAAGATCACAGTTCCACTTAACACAAAAGTGCAATCTTGAAGCCCATTGAAACTGAAGTCTCTTCACAGGGCAAACACTGAAGTAGCTCCTCATTTGCGTAAAGCCGGACAATTGCTCCACTTCCATACACAAAAAATTGCCTAGATATCTGCTATGCATGGGGAAAGGCTCATTAATCACATTACAGCAAGTGAACATCCCAAGGTTAAATCCTGCTGCTGTGGAGTACTTCAGTGCTTTATAAAGTCATCTAAATGGGATTTATATCCGCAAATCTTCACGGTACGTGAAGATTTGGAGCTTACCTTTAAACTCGAGGCGCTTCTTTTTCCCTGTATGAAAAGCAAGGATCTGAAAAACAAATTTGGATACATAAGGTCTGATTCTCCACTACATTAAGCCTGTTTTACAGCTGTGTCACTGCAGTGAAAATCAATGGTGTGGCACTGGTGAAAAAAAACCCAACGTAATGATGAGAACTAGCCCAGGCTCTTTAAAAGGCTGTTCATACAGCCATTCCCTCAGGTTTCCTTAAGTCCATTTTGCTAGCTGCTATGTGCCAGGAGGATGTAGGAAAAAAAGGCCATGACATGGCAAACCTTTCCACCCTTGTTTGGTTGTTTTATGGCATTCCTCTCTTTCTGCCTTTGCATCACAACTCTGCTTTCCTTCAAGGAAAAGAAAACAATGAGACCTAGATTTATCCTCACTAAGCGAGCTGCCTTTCCTTACAGTTTTTTTCTGTGAGAAGCAATTACACCTGAATTTGTTCCAGTGCTTCTTACCGCCTGGGAGGACGGCTGGGAGCGCGGGCTGTAAGCCAGTGTAGCTCTAAATGGGGCCAAGGGAACGGTGCTGATTTACACCCACAGAGGATCTGTCTCACGAGGTTTGCCACCAGGCATGTTATTTCACTTCTGGAGTCTCCGCTGGCAGACACTAAGTTTCCCCACAGAGCCAGCCAAAACTGCTCAAAATCTTGCAGACCACTTCAAAGTCACCTTGAAATCCCTTCTGAGCAAAAAAGGGGGCAGCTCCTCCGCTTGTCACCAGTCACACGCGTCCCTCCCAGCGCTCACTGCCTCCCACCCAGCCCACACCAGCTCTCGCCCACCCTCCTCCAGGACGCCCGCGCCGGGCCAGATCCAGCCTCACCACCCCATCCCAGAGAAAGCCAGCTGATAAGGGACACGTGCTGGGGTTTCTCCTCATTCATCATATCAAAAGCTGCTCTTATGTGGAAGTCTAGGTAGGTGTTTAAATTTGCTACGGACTCCCTGCATGAGATTAGGGAGGACAGTTGAGCCCTCTGTGTCTCAGTCGCCCATCTCCGATGCCGACACCACGGCTTGTCCTCTCATTCACCCTCTATCCAGTGCATCAGCTTTTGGGGACAGAGGGGGTTTTTATGTGACCCCCCGGTAGAACCTGCCCCATCCCACTTCACTGCGTGAAAGTCCGTTCAGAGCTTAGAAAGCAAAGGTGGGTTGCACACCTGGGTCTGCCTGTGCTTTCTCAGAGCAGACACTTTTCCAGAGTTTGGGTATAATGAGGCCAAGGGGTAGGAGAGCAGGCTGGGTGCTGGGACTTGCTCAGGGTCGACAAGCCGAGCTGCTGGCTGCGGAGCAGGCTGGCACAAGACAGCTGGCAGCAAGGAATTACCCAAGTTAGGGGAGCATCCGAGTAAAAGAAGGCGTGTATGAGCACAAACTTGCTTAAAAGAGAGGGCCCACACCTGGGGCCATGGCTTTGGAGAATGGAGAAGGGAAAGAAGATAGGACAACTGAGCAAAACCCTGAGGAAGGGTCAAGAGCCATGGAGGCACAGAACAGTGCAACACACCACCTTGAATTTTTCACCTCTCTCTGATTTAGCCAAGAAACGTTATTCTTCTTAAGCACTTTGTGTCACACGGCTGCAGTGTTCCTTTGCCCACGACAAAGCACTCTAAACCCAGATTTGCCACCTCCCGGACACATGGTCCCGGAGCTGAGGCTGTGCCCGTGCTGGAGACAGCCCTGGGGAAGGGGGAGCAGGGATGGGGGCGCAGGAGGGTGGCTCTCTGACCACATCTCCAACAGGCACTGCTGCAGCTGCGATGCATACGTGTCACTGGCAGAGCTAAATCACCCTTCGTTAGATTAACAACTGATTCAAAGGCCACGCAGCTGTCATATCATCCGTCCCATTCCTGGGGTCATACCGTTTTAATTTTAGCAGCCCCACATACCTTCGGGGCTACTTACAAGGTTAGAAATGGGGGGTTTCCAAGTGAAAGCCATGAGCTGCTTTGTTCTGGAGGTGACACAGCTAACTGGACATCAGCAACTGGAAGGCACAGACAGCTCCACAAAGTGGCTGTGAGTCATCTGCCTGGGGTTTTTGATTTGGTTTCCCATCGTCTGGAGGTAAAAGTGAAGTGCCGTGACTCCCAGTAAAATGACAAAGCACAAAGATGAACTGCAGGGATTCAGCCAGTGACAAAGTAATGAATGAGGTAGGGAGGAAACTCTGCCTGGAGGCCTCCGCTGTTAATCGGCACATGGATGCATTACTCCTCCTGGTAACACGCACACATTGTCCGCTGACAACAGGGTGGGCTTGAGATTTTCTGCAATGTCCAACAAAATATGAGATTCAGCACTAGTCTGTGGGGATGTGGGGCCAAGTAAAGGAATGAGGTAAATAAGTGACATATCAGCAATAAAACACGGTAAAAAGTTAGCTTTGTCAGCGGTGTAGCCAGAAGGAAACACAGGTAAACACGGCTGACCCATTTCTAATGCAGACGCTTCCTTCCTTCATGTATGAGAAAGCAGCCAGACAAGTGAGTTTACCCACCTCCCTCCTCCCCAGCTCCCACTGTATTATAGGTAGTGGAACAGCCAGCTCCAGCACCGACCTTTAAAACACTATACAATCCTTTGTAACCCCCTGTAAATAGAACAGCCTTCTATCCTAAGGACAGGCAGCTGGAGACACCCAGGCTATGTCCGTAACAGTGTACCAGACATGCCCAGGTCTGTCCTCTGGCGTTATGGCCAGCCAGCATGAGATGCTCCACTTCCAGACTATTGAACTTTCTTATCTGCCAAAACAAGGCAGTTTCATCTCAAATGTCTACTGAGAACGGTCTTCAGGCCCTGCTGGCTTCCAAGCCATGCCTGGGAAACATCTAAAGGACCACAGACGTGCTTCGTGCTTCGGACATCCTAACGATTTAACAGTATAGATGACTCAGTCTTAATGTCTGGGAATGTGACCTGGCACCATTTAATTAAGTAGCAGAGAAGTAGCTTGAGGTGCTGCAGTACCGCAACTCCAGCTATAAAGCAGGGGACAGTTTCAGGCAGCCACTGGCAGCTAGCCCTTCACTGGTTTGAGCTGAGGACCAGCATCCCAGGCAGTAAGAACAAAGCAGCTTTCTAAAGCCTCTTTGTTGTGATTGACTCACTCGAGTAACAGAAGATGTGTCAACATCGCTGCCCCAGAGCATGGCTTGGATGTCTCCCATCTCCTACTAGAGAATGTCGTGGGAGGGAAACATCCTTTCGCTCATCCCCATTGCACCCTAGTTGCCCCACAAAGGAAACTTGAGTGCACAAGCTGAGCTAGACCCATGCCACAGCTTGTGGAAAAGGTGGATGCAGCTGTAGTGATCCAGAAGAACTGGGAAACATCCTCCTAAAAGCTCTACCTCTCCTCACATCCTCCTAAGAGCTCTGCCTTTTGCCCCAACTTTTTGGACAGTCGTCTTCTGTGGCGAGGTCATGGAATCAACCCTGAGCTTAATTGCACAAATGACAGCATGCAACCTGCTAATTAACGACAGACGTGTCGGTCTGCTTGCATGGAGCTGCACACATGCCGTGCATTTTTAACATCGCTTAGTAAACAGTGGTGATGAAACGTGATAAAGAATGCCAACTGTTTAGGACTGATAGGATGCCCAGACAGGTTTGAGCGCCTTTGGCAGACGAGGGAGAGGGTGAGCTCCTTTTCTTTGCCATCACAATAACCCAGCGGTCTCACTAGAATCGTATCTGCAAGATCTCGGAACTAAGCAGGATGTCCTGTTCATAAATCAAACCCCAGCAGACCTCTCCCTCGACAGGCTTTTCCCTTCCTGGACTGGACTTTCTGGAAACTTAACATTTAAGATTCTAATCCTACAAACATTTGTACACATGTTTTCCTACCTAGAGGCCCCATTATTGAAGTTAAATCTATGCCCAAATGTTGACAGGACGGGCCCCCTGCTTAGGAAGAGATTTTGTAATGTTTCTTTTCAGCAAATTACCTATTTCTAAACAAGTATCTGTATTTTTCCACAGGACCTCATAACTCTGGGGCAAAAAGAGAACCGTATACGCCCAGTGAGTGACATTATAATCAGTTGTCTTAGCAGCCTTGCTCTACACCAGATTCGGGATGTGCCCTACGGAGTACCTCAGATATTCCTCAAGGCTGTTGCACTTCCCTCCCTATTATTTAGGCAATAATAGCTGATGGGGAGGGCATTTCCTGAGAGTCATCTGGAGAAAATGAGGTCTCTGCCTTAGGCCCATAATTCAGCGAGGAATGTACCGCCGGGAAGTAAGTCCCACCCTGTCCCCCCCACGCTGAGCCCATCGCTGTTACAGCAAGTGGCTGCTTCGTTTGGGGTTTTCAGGTGTAAAAAATACATCAGACCTACATTTGCGTTTTCTTCAGTGAGCTGCTTCTCAGGTTTCCAGAGTGATTGGTGATTTTGGAGACACAGGAGGCTGCTCCACTTCCAAAGGGAAATTTTGCCCCAAAGAGTCAACGAATCGTGGGATTCAAAAGGCTGCGAAAGGGGAGATACACAACAGACCCTATATGCAACAGACAATAGACAAGATACACAATCAATATGTGATTGCTGTCACGTGTCCCGTATTGATTGCTGTGGCCGTCACAGGACACGTAGGAAGCCTTCACAAGCAGCAGGAGGCTGCACTCTGCGTTTGAAAAAATCTCTGCTTTAGGGACAAATTTACTGATCCAACTACACACTTGGAGCCACTGCTCTGAGCCCTAACCTGCCATCCATAAGCTGGGTTTATGGCTGTACTGAATTCCCGGAAAGCTGCACAGCAAGCGATCGGAGCACACAGAGGAATCTGCACAATTATTTTATACCAGCGTTTCTTTGACTGATGTGTTCTTTGCTTTTCATAGAACCTTTCCTTGCTTAAAATTGTTACGATAGCAGGACTTATTCTCCTTAGCAGTCGTATGTGTATATACACACACGTCCATATGCATACACATATATAGCTGTATTTTTATTTTTTGCTAACAGAGAAATAAAAAAAAAACCCACAGAGATTTAAAAAACTTTGAATTCAAACCTGGAAAAATGCTGGTAGTGGACATGCTGGGGAGAGTTTTGTTAGCTTTATTAATGTGAACTGTGAGAAAGAGAAAATATTCCTTCAGCTCTGTACCTGTACGACTACACAGACTGTAGCACAGCTCCGGCAGCCTGCAGAGCTCATTGCCACAGGACAGCACAGTGTTCACAGGCTGGGCAGGCTTGATGTGGAGTATTTGGAGCCACGGGATATTCCCTAAAATTACCTGTTGCTGCTGCAAATTAGCACACTTCTCCTTTTACCAGAGAGTTGTTGCCATCAGCTGAGGTTTTGGCTGCAAAGGTTCCTGCGGACATAGTATCACCGGGACGAACAGGCTGTGGTTTCACAATACAAAGCCCTCAGTAGCAACACTGGCTCAGGCAATTAACATTGCCCTCCCTTCTTGTCCCCCGTGTCATCCCCCCACACTACCTAGCGCTGTTGTCTGTGGGGCCACGTTTTGAACTGGCTTAAGGAACGGATCCAGCAGAAAAGTAATTTAAAAAAAAAGAAAAAAAAAACCACAACAAAGAATCTTTGGGTTTTGACCCAGCTCGGGTGTCCCACCTGTTTGACAGCACTGGCCAAGGGCAGGTGGGCAGCACAACAGGAGGCAGGCGAGCCCCAGGGCAAGGCAGAGGTGAAGAGCCAGGGGCATCCATCGCTGAAACCGGCGGTGCTGCCAAAGACGCAGCAGTGCAAACGCACAGCCTGGCCGAGCCCCCCCGGCTCTCCATGAACACTGCAACTCTATATGATGCCTCTCCTGAATGTCCTTCCAGCCTACCACCGCCTGTGTTTCAGGGATTTCCTGAGCCAGCTGTGGTGTCTATAACCCTTCTGGTGACGCCCAGTGGATTTTCCTCCACAAACTTGTCTAAGCTCCTCCTGGATCCACACAAGCTTCCTTAGCATCTACAACAGCTCCATAAGGGAGAAAGCTGCTCCACCACCAGGTCATGGGATGGGACCACCCCGCTGTGTGATGGAGGAGCGCCCAGGCATGGAGCGTGTGCCTCCCGGCAGGACTCAACAAAGCCCTGGCTGAGGGCAATGCGACACAAAACCATGGGTCAGGCGGACCCCTTGCATTGGGCATGATGGTAAGGGTTGTTATGGGGCAGGAGAGACACCGCAGTGCCTTCCTCTGCCAGAGCACACGGTAGTGCCCAAGGAACGTTTGGTAAAGGCCAAGCGGCCAGCTCATGCTTCAAGGTACAGATCAGAGCAAACAACGGGGCTCGGGAAGAAGTGTCCCGTCCCCCTCCTCCTCCTAAGAAACGTAGCTATTCCTCAGACTTCCAGCATTTTCCTTGAGAGCACTTGGTGGTGTTCCTTGCTGGAGACAGGATTCTGGCTTATGGGTTGTGATTTTGCCCGATACAGCTGCCGCTGTCTTTGCCCAGTCCCCGCCACCGTGTAAAGAACCTGCTTGCGGAAGACGCAGTTCTTGCTGTTTCTTTAATGCTGATCGACCACACATTTTGGGCAGGAATGTCTGGATTACTGCTGATGTGAGTTATGGCAGAGTGTCAGGTCGTTAAGCATTCAGAAGATTTCGACATCTTGCACCTGCCACTTGGACAGCAAATCCTGGCATTTCGCATTTCCACCGGAGAAAACTTTAAGCCCTTTACAGAAGCTGAATTTTCAATGGCACCAAATCCTCTAGCATGACAAAACTGACAGCATTTCTATATTCACTTTCGTTTGTCTCTCTTTATTTGAAATTGCATCTATACCCGTAGCATGGCGGATGTACAAATCAATTGAAACTGAGTCACTGGGCTTGATAAAAGCAAACAGACGTCATCGTAATGGGAGTGAAGCCCCACTTCGAGCCTCTACTGCCCTGCTGGGTTACAAGATTAATTAAAGGAATGTATAAAACTGTAACGAATGAAGCAACCATTAAACATGTTGCTAATATTTAAAGAAACCTGGCCAAAAAAGAAAAACTAGCTACCGGACTAGCTAGTTACGTACCTTGTACATGTACTAGCTAAATGTACATTGTAAAATGTACATTTACAGTGTTAACTTTCTCCAGAATGAACAAACAAATATTTTAAGCAAGCAAAAAAAAATGCACATACTTTCAGCAAATGTTGACATCTTCTTACACTGGGGAAATTCTTGTCATGCTTAACCCAAGAGTGACACAATGCTTTGTAATAATTATCCATAATGAAGCTTATCTGGGCTTGCTGATAGCCTGGTGTTCCCGTAGCACATAAAGAAATGTGTCTTTCACCCCATTTATCTTGGACACTAAGCGTATTTAATCCACCCACCGCCTTAGGAGGCTCAACTGCCTGTACGCTCAGCATAAACCAAGAAACACTTGGGTGCTTTGAATGACTCGCTTGGGGTTACAGTCAGTCTTTGGAGAGCTGACAAATCTATCAACTCAGATGCCCAAAGTCAGGCAGGGTGAGTATTTACTAAATATCCATCTCAGGAGCTGAGGGTTTGGTCCCTCGCTTACAGTTTCACCAGTGAGAAAGCCACTGTAAGTGACTTCCCACAAATCTTCCAAAAATTACCTAGAAAGAAGTCAGAGTTTCTTTTAAATCTGTGAAACTGTGCTGCCCCACGAGCGGATGCTCCAGTACTGCTGGCGAGTGTAACCAGTGCTGAGAATGTGGGAGAGGAAGGGGAGATGGTGACGGAGAGGACAAAGCCTCCTATCTCGGGAATCGCAACACTATACCATGCCCTGCTTTCATGCATCCAGGGAAAAGCAGAAGAGGTCTTGTCTTAAGACCACCTCCACGGACCATTAAGCGTGTGCCAGTGTCTGCAGATGCTTCCACGGTGGGAACACCCTGCCTTCTTGGAATGGATCAATATGGGCCACAGGAGAAGGTTTTACTGGCAAAATCATGCTCTGCACTGAAGCTGTGGTGACACCACTATTCTGATCTTCAAAGATCCTCTTTGGGGCAGCTGGAATACCACCTAAAGGGAAGTCTTTTTCTAGACCAAATTAAAATGTATCAGTGACCACAAAATACCTGGGGCAAAGAGGCAGGCAGATGCTGATGCTCCCCAGCAGCGGTTGGGCTGGGTGGCCTCTCCCCATCACACCACATGGCAAACGCACCCCCCGAGGCAGAGCTGCTGTGGGGACACAGGAGGGCAGGGGGCTGATGTTGCTTTGCCCACATTCCACTTGTTCCCCCAATCCAATCCCTAGCAAAGTGAGTATCTATCTGTCTTTTTACTGATTTTCCCATCCTAATGCCCATTCGTGGCCACGGGTTCAGGCTTGCCTCCACAAGCAAAACACTGACAAACTTGGAAGCCAGTTTTAAGTGTAGTTATTGAAGGAACAGACTTGATTCAAGTGATAAAGGTTTCACCTGTTTCTGCCTTTTTTTGTGCAGCCAGCATTTACATCAGGTTACATTAGTGGGCCTGTGTCTTTTCTGCTGATGTGGAGAAGGGATAACACTTTCCATTCACTCCAATTCCTTTTATTAGGAATAGCAGCTAAAAAGTATTATTTATCTCAGAGAAAAAAAAAAAAACACTTATCAAATTTTAGCAGCAGAACCTTAAGTTCTTTAGTTACGCCTTGAGTCCTGGTCTGTAGTCCAAGAATTTTGGATATTGGTGAATAAGTCAAACAACAGAATCATGGGGAACAATGAGGAGATAGGGACACAGAGTAGAGAAGCTAAACAACCATGTTATACTCTTCTCACTTCCACATTTTCAAGCCACAGAATGTAATTTTCCTGCTGTCTCTAGACATAAGGATAACTGCTCTTCAGGACCTACTTTGTGTGTTAAACAAATATGACATTTACAGATTGTTTTCTCTCACTATTTATTTGTTATGTCCTGAGCTAATGACCTTAAAAATCGCTCTCTCTGATGGCATTAGTGTGAGACGATTTCCAAAAAGCATGAAATTGCAATAAACTGTCAAGTTTGCACAGGTGCATTAGAGATTAAGAGATCAGCCACAGAGCCATTAAGATCTATAGCAAAACGCCCAATGGGACCAAGATCAAACCTTCAGAGTGTTTTTAAAAATGTCATCATTAGTAGAGAGACGCCTTGCCTGGCAATCCCAGGAGTTCAACATAATGCTGGATTTTAACCATACCCTTCTGCAGTACTCCTCCGAGACGGCAGCTGCTGGAATTTCCTATTCATCTCAAAACAGATGAAGCAAATATTAATTCTGCTGGAGCAAAGATCAGTGGAACGTCCCCACTGAGATGTTGGTATATACTACGGAAGCCTTCAAATTCCTCCTGACCTGCAGGAAGAGGGCATCGTACAGGTGCAAGAAGCCCATGTGCCCTCATTGGATAGGGACTCATTTTTACCTACTATGAAAAACTCTAAGGAGCCAGCTCTTGTGAAAAATCACACCGGCCATCCAAAGGTGGTTTTATGATCAGTAACTGTCTTCTCTGCAGTCACAGAAGTTTCATTCTTACCCCACTACCTTTCCACACACTGGCCTGGGAAACTTCTGCTAGCTGGTGTGGCCAAGGGCAAAGATTATGTCCTGAGCTGCTTGTCTGCAGAGAGGTGGTGTGGAAAGAAAGCAATCCGTGTTCAAAATCTCCCACTGCTTTCCCCGATCTTCTCCTGGAAGCACAGACAAGTTTCCTTTTAACTGCCTGGGAAAGAGCTAGCTCAACCCAAAGAGCCAGGAGATACGCTCCAGGCATACTGGAGGTACTGGAGGAACGCAGGTGGAGATTTGCTTAGCAGCGTTCACACAGGGGGCTGACTCTGCAGAGACGATAGGTAAGGAGCAGAGCACTCGTAATGGCTTGGGAATGCCTTTCAGTGCTTCTCATCTGAAAAATGACATCATCAATGCTGAGGTTACGTTTTGTTTCAGTTCTCTATTGGCAAACTCCCATTTCTGTTCTTTTGTAATGTTAATTTTGCTCCATATCGTAAGTCAGACCCCACAAAGGAAAACAAAGAGACAAACAATAAAAACTAATCCAACTTTTTTCTTCCAAACTTTCCATATTGCTTTTCTCAAGAGAAAACCCAGGATGTCCACGGAAACCCATACCCTCTATCATACTGTTCAGCACATACTTTCAGTTAGTTCTTCAAATATTTTTGTAAGGTAGAAAAGTCAAGCAGGAGGCGGGAAATGACTAGATCCGAGGGGACACATGCCCAGCACGCTGAGTCACCCCTGAATCCAGCCAGCTGCCTGCAGACAGCTCCTCTGCTGCTCAACTGCAAATTACTTCTGGCCTTGTGCAGAAAATCTGTTAAACAATACAGAATAGGTGCTACTTCCATAACACTTCATTGCTGCTGCTGTTGTCCTCGTCCCCTGCCACCATGGCACGGGCACCTGAAGCCCTGCAGTTCATAGCATTACCTGCATGATACCGAAGGTGCGTTCTGCGTGCCCGTTCACTCAAGTCCAAATCAGACAAGCATCAGGTCTCGTACTGCTGACAAGAGACAGTGATATCCCAGCCGCTACAGCAGTTTTCAGCCTTTTTCAATACAAAGGCCCATACGCATTTTCTAGTGCTTAATGCCCAGGAAAGGAAAGAGGCCAGAACAGAAGAAGGTGCCTATCTTTGCGAAAAGCAGTGAAAAAGGCAAGAAATGGAAAAAGATTCCCATCGTCAGTCACAGACACCTTCTGCCCCGTCCCTGTTGTTGCATCCTTGGCCTTGGCTGCTATTTTTCATTCAAGGACAGTGAGATTTTCAAAGTAAAAAAAACAAAGCATCCCCTGCAGGGCAGAGGAAGGAAGGGAACCACAGCGAGCCCCTGGGAGAGGGTCAGGATAAACCGAAAGTCACGGCACCTACCTGTCTGCCTCCCTTCCTCTCTCTGCGGGTTGTGGCCATGGAGCAGACAGAAGGCACCTTGCTGCAGCTGGGCAGCTCCGGGTGCCCTGGCTCCGTTGCTCAAGACAGGCCAGGTAACTTTACGCAGCACTCCCATCACTGCTGCTGCTGTTTTCCCTTCTCAATTCTGCTCTATCCCCTGCAGCAATCCCATGCTCATTGCTGATGCAGAGACACTGAAATATCAGCCTGCTTGGTTAAGACAGGATTTACAGCCTCTCGGGGGTAGCATCACTGCAGCTACCCTGCCGTCAGCTTATCAGATACACCGTCCAAAGCTACCAGAAGGCTGAGTGGTATGGGGAGCTTGCTCTAAAACCTTGTGAAATGAAGCAAGGAATTTATTGAGACCTGACAGGGAGATGAGGGCTGCAGGGGCAGCACTAACACATGCTGTGCTTGGCTGAAGGTCTGGGACATGTGCTGATCCACAGCCAGAACGATGCCAAAGACCCAACCAGCTTCTCCAGGCTCCTGCTAGCAGCAGGAACAAAACACGTGGGACACTTTCCACTTTCCAAGGCACACTCCAAGTCTTAGGTTGCCCACTCCCTGATTGTATCTTTTACTTTCCAAGGAAGCTGAGCTCTTCAAGAATGAACAGATTCAATATTCAAAAAGCATCCTGTCCTGACCCCCCAGGGGAGTGAAGGGAGCCAGGTCTGGCTGTGCCGCGGCATGAACGAGTGCACACACGAGGCCTCCTCAAAGCCTGGCCCACGAACAGCAGCGCACCAGTGCCACAGGCAATGCAGCCACAGACGGTGGTTTCTGCTTCGGGGCGATGAGTTCCCCAGGGAACAGACCTACCTCTTTGCCCTGCCCCAAAGGACAAGCTTTCGTCGGCGAGTTGCTTCTTCCTCCCTCACTCTAATTTCCTTTCTCGCTTCCTCTGTAAACAGAATCTCCTTCTTTCTACGTCACTGTGCTTAAGGGTTGAATCCTTGGAAGCAAGTTTCTTTTTTCTCTTCCTTTTTGTGCCAGAATGCCCTTTGTCCTTTTGTCTTCCCTCAAAGCATCCAGAAAGGATTGCTTCCTTCTCATTTAGGATCTTAGCATCTCATTTAGGATCTTCACAGTCTCCCATCTGGAGGGGCAGAGGAACGCAGGGCTAGAGTACTTCTCCCTCCCATAACCTATGGTGGTGAGAGCAGGAACATCAGTTTTAGCCCTCCCTGCAACGTAGGAGCTGCTCCTCTTGGCACCCACGCCCTGATTTCATAGCATGAGCCCAAGAGAGCTCACACTGCCCAAATTCAGATTGCTGTGTGCAAGCTGGGCTGCAGATAGGCAGGAGCAGCACACCCAGGGCTGCCTTTTCCACTGAGTTCTCTGTAACCTGGCAGGAACAACATCTCCTGGGCTGGAAAGGACTCATAGGACTTTGCAAAGATGAATCCTCTTAGCAGCTTGCATGGGTCTCACTCATTACCCACAGGTGGACTGTTAGGTCGGCAGAGAGGCCACGTCACAGCTACGCAACCCACTGAGCCAGGAGCCAGCTGGAGGCTGGGAGCAGGAGCTGGGTATCCTCAGCACCTCCGGCTCCCTCTTCCCCTTCCCTCTGCCACCCATTATTTGGACTGCAGTAGTAGCCAAGCAAGATGTGTCTGCCAGACGCTTTAGATACTTATCCCAAAGACTTTTGCAACCCGAATAAAAGTGGTCAGACTAAGGCAGAAAGGAGGGGAGTTAGGTGAAAAGAGAACCAGAGCAGAAATCTAATTTGGAGGACTGAACCCTCCAGCATACTCCCTCTGACATCAGGAATGCTCCAACAGAAGCTCAGCCCCTCAGCAAATTTGGTCCACGTGGCTTACCTGGCCACACAGGAGGTCTGTGACTGCACAGGGAACCGAATCCACATCCCCGGAGCCCCCATAAGCCCAGCAGCTACGCCCTACCTCGTCCAGGAGGGCTGCATCTCAGGCCCCAGCAGGAACCATGGGGACAATACCTCCTGCCCATCAGTGGAGCACAAGCCGTACAATCATCTTGTGCCCAAAGCAACTGAAATGCAGGTCTAGGAAACTGTAATTTAGTAGCAGCAGAGCACTTCAATGGAAATGCTTAGTTTGTGTGGTAATGTTTCATTTTTTGTGGCATTACAGCAGTGCCTTAGAAACATTTTCCAGTCCTTCCCTCTGTGCTCCTCTTGTGACAGCCTTATGGGTGAGAAGGTGCCAGTGGGCCACACCCTGCTGTAGACAGCCTATACATTAGAAACTACCTATCACTACAGACCACTCCATTATAATTAAAAATTAATGGCAAATGCACTTTCTCCCTTTCTCCATCCTGAAAAATGTGTATCATTCCGGGGCCAAAGGCTTGTGGGCTACCAAGCACTTTCCATTACAGGCTCAGTACATCACTCAAGAGCTGTCTCCTCTCTGGCAGCTTCCACATCAGTTTCACTGTGCTGTCGTGCTTGTGATCTGCCCTTGAAGCCTCCCCTCTCCCTAGGCCACTTACAGCAGCACTATTGTTTTTAGCAGCTCAGCTTTCCAGCTGACTTTAAGATCCCCAGACGCAGTCCCTTTTTTTTCTGACTGTGTTCCAGGTTGCCATCGGTGCTCATGAAATGACTCCAGCACCTTTTGGTCCCTTCCCATTTACAACCAAGAGGGCACCTCCTTTCCCTTGGCTTCCTTACCCGAAATCTGTCTGCTGCTAGATTAGCTGCCTGGGCACTGGAGACACTGGCTGTGTCTGACAAGCAATCTCTGAAGGTTTCCGGGGCAGTATTACACACTGTCAGCATTGTTAAAGCTGAATAAATAGCTCGGCAGCAGATCAGGGCTGCGGAGGACATCATTGCTAGAGAGGCTTCCTGAAGGGGCTTCCTTACTGGAACGAGGGTGACTCACTCCTACTCAGCTGCTCTTGTTTCAAAGAGATTAAGCTTCTGCTGCAACAGGGTAATGATGTTCATGAAAATCACTCTGAAGGAATAAACAGTTACTGCAATAAAAAAAAAGAGAAAGGATATGTTTGGGAAGAACAGCAACTGCTATCAGTAGCTTCTTGCTGCTGAACAATTTCCGAGGGCATGGAGAGCTCTGCTTCTCTTTGTGTCAGGCACAGGACGAAGCATCCACTGCATTTTTCAAAATGCAGCTGCGCCCAGCCAAGCTGTGAAACGCAAAAGACAGTTACAAGAGCACGTGTATTTCTGTACGTGCATGCTGGGGATCTTGCAAGCACTATGGCAAGCCTACATCTGCAAAGCAGAGGTAACTATCTGTCCATCTGCCGCACCGGTGCTGTGACTATGGGCCCATTAGGCATTACAGATTGCCCAGACGTCCTGTTCTCCCTGTGGGCAGCTCTGCCCACACATCTCCAGTGCCAGCAAGGTCTGCTGGGGTGGGCAGGGGACCCACGGGGAGGCCAGCAGGAGAGCCTTTGCTCACCAGCACTTGGATTTACACCGTCTGTCTGCCCTTTGGGTTGGCCAATCTGTCCTTTCTTAGAAAAGGCACCCCGCATAATGCTAGTGCCACTTTCTGGCACAGGCAAGGCCCTGGTGCTTTCAGCCGCCCCTCCCCAAAGTAAGGCAGCTCAGGAAACTCATTCAGGATCGCGTGCACCAGTGCCCCTCGCCTGGGCAGAAACACGCCTGCCCCGCTGCTGGGAGAAGAGCCCGGAGCACTGCTCAAATCCTGGGCATGTCTGCCCCGACCCTGCTCGGCCGCCCTGCCCTGCCCAGCCCTGCCGGCCGCCTCCTCAGAGACCTCAGTCCCTCGTATCGCTGGCACCCAGGGGTCCAGCCACAGCCTGCTGTGGTGCCAGGAGTGCCTGGCTGCTGATTGCGGGCTTCCCGGGGCTCTGCTGGGCCCGCTAAGGCTCATCTTAACCCTCTTGCATGGCCACTCATGCTGCGGGGGCAAGAGATGCTCAGCTTGAAAAGCTTCAGACAGCTCGCCCACATGCCAAGTGGTCCTTTCGCCAGAAAACCTCCCTGATGTTTCCTCTCAGTGCCGTCAGCAGCAGCATGGAGGAGTGTGGAGGAGCTGCCCTCAGTGCACCAAAGCCGGCTGACACCCACTCAGCTCGGCCCCGGGGTGTTGTCGGCCGTGTTTAAAAGCAGCTGAGGAGGCAGATGAAGATAGGTTGAAGCCCAGTGGGTCTGCAGAGCCACAAGTGCCAGCGCCTCGTCACCACGCCACAGCTCCCTCCCGGCCTGCGGCGGGTGAGGCAGCAGCTCAGCTCTCCTCCCCACCAGCAGGTTGGCTCTGTGGAAACCTCCCTTTCAGCAGAACCTGCCTTCCAGCCACCCACCCACCGAAAATCAGTCTCTTCCCCCTTGACTGCACCCCTCGTGCCAGGCCAGTGAAGCCCCGCCGGGAGCTTCGCAGCC
>NW_009601949.1:502-1462 GCF_000690535.1 Cariama cristata | reverse complement strand
AGTTAGAGATGGGCGCATGCCTGCAGGGCTATGAGCTCATTGGCATCACAGAGACGTGGTGGGATGGCTCCTGCGACTGGAGTGTTGGAATGGAAGGATCAGGCTCTTTCGGAAAGACAAAGAGGGGAGACGAGGAGGAGGTGTTGCCCTCTATGTGAATGACCAGCTGGAGTGCATGGAGCTCTGCCTGAGGATGGATGAGGAGCTGACTGAGAGCCTATGGGTCAGGATTAAAGGGAGGGCAGGGACAGGTGAGTTATAGTGGGGGTTCGCTACAGGCCACCTCACCAGGAAGACCAAGTGGATGAGGCCTTCAATAGACAGGCAGGAGCAGCCTCATGTTCACAGGCCCTGTTACTCATGGGGGACTTCATCCACCTCGATATCTGTTGGAGGGACAACACAGCAGGGCATAAGCAATCCAGGAGATTCTTGGAATGTGCTGGCGATAACTTCCTTCTCCAAGTGATAGAGGAGCCAACAAGGAGAGGTGCTGTGCTGGACCTTGTTCTCACCAACAAGGAGGGGCTGATGGGGAATGGGAAGCTCAAGGGCAGCCTTGTATGCAGTGACCGTGAAATAGTGGAGCTCAAGATCCTCAGGGCAGCAAGGAGGGCACACAGCAAGCTCACTGCCCTGATCTTCAGGGGAGCAGAATTTGGGCTCTTCAGGGAGCTGCTTGGTTGAGTACTGCAGGATAAAGCCCTGGAGGGAAGAAGCTAGTTAGTATTCAAGGATCACCTCCTCCAAGTTGAGGAGCGACACATCCCAATAAAGAGACAAAAACGCCAGGAAGCCTGCATGGATGAACAATGATCTTCTGGACAAACTCAAACACAAAAGGGAAGCCTACAGAGGGTGGAAGCGAGGACAGGTAGCCAGGGAGGAATACAGAGAAATTGTCAGAGCAGCCAGGGATCAGGTTAGGAATTCTGAAGCTCTGACAGAATTACATCTGGC
>NW_009601949.1:0-201 GCF_000690535.1 Cariama cristata | reverse complement strand
GGGACCTGATGAGATGCATCCATGGGTCCTGAGGGAACTGGTGGATAAAGTGGCTAAGCCACTCTCCATCATATTTGAGAAGTCGTGGCAGTCAGGTGAAGTTCCCACTGACTGGAAAAGGCTAAACATAACTCCCATTTTTAAAAAGGGGGAAAAAGGAAGGCCCAGGGAACTACAGAGCAGTCAGTTTCACCTCTGTGC
>NW_009601948.1:0-35711 GCF_000690535.1 Cariama cristata | reverse complement strand
AAACACGTACTCTGGACCTAAATTTTTTTAGATTAGAAGGACAGCGTGTGACATGGTCTTTATATTGCCCTGTTTGTGCTTTCGTGCTGTGGGGAGGGGAGGGGAGGGAAGAAGGAACAGGAGTTGTTCTTTGTGTCACTGAACTGCTGTGCTCCGATTTCCCTCCGCGATCCTGACACCAGAAACCTGTCAGCACAGTGTTTGTGTGATTTCCTTTTCCTTGTTCCAGAAGATAAGTGCGGTATGGACATAAGGTTCATACGGGCTGTTCGTGCAGACTCTTTTCAGGTGACTGGACCGTCTCCCTGTGTGCCGTTGCTGCGGGGAGGAGAGGCCCTTCTCCGGACAGTAGCTGGGCCCAAGTGAGGCCCCCGTTCCAGTGTGCTTTTGGAAGCAGCTGTCTTTTTCCGTTTGCGGTGGTAGAAGCCGATGAGTGACCAGACTCCTTCAACATACGTTACCCCCATGACTACTCCAATGCCTCTCATCCCACATCTCGCTCTAGTTTCTCTGAAGCTGTTGTTTGATTCCCTTGGTGGCTGATGTGAAACTGCGCGTTAACCGTGTTACCAGCTCTTTTAGCAGACTAGAAGAGTGTCGTTAACACAAGCCACTTAAGTGCATTGAAGGTGGTCTTTAAGCCTGAGCAGAAGTCATCCCTCTCACAGTGCACATACCGCAGAACGAAAGGACATTTTCTTACATCACCTCTCTTCCGGTTTCCACTCGTCTCTCCTGCCCCAGGCTGCCTGTAGTAGCATAGAAGTCCTCTGACAACACAGTGCTTTGCCTGGAGTCGGCCTGTGTGGCTAGGCACAAGTGCAGAAAATATCTCGAGAGGGCGAGCGATCCTGTAGGGTGATTCCAGAAGAGATCCCTTGAGGATCAGTGCAACTATTCTTCCAGCCAGATTAGAAAATCACAGCTTTACAGCACAGCTACTTTTCTTGTACATTGTCCTGTGTCTTTTTAGGGTAGCGTGTGCCCAGCTTTATGCTGATTCAGCATTTAAAAGGCAGGTGGTGAAGAAGGGATGGTCATGGTTAGAACAGGTCAGGACTGACAGGTCTTATGGGTCTGTTCCCGGCTTTGGAGCTTGTTTGCAATGTAAGCTGCTCCTTGCTTCCTGTGAAAAGACGGGAAGGAAGCTGCTGTTCATATTTGTCTCCTCTCGGAATATTGAGTGAGTTTGTTCTGAAAATTTAAATTGAAATATTGACTACTTTTAACATTAGACCTCACGAGCTTTATTTTCTTTTTTTTTGAAGGAAATTAGAGCATGGTATATATGCAAAAGCTACATGAATACCACCTACTTGCTATTTTCAAAGTATTAAACACACTTCATACCTTTCTCTGTAATATTAGTTAATAGTGACTTCTGTAGTTAAACAAATGAATTGTTTTTTTTTTACATGTACTGGAATTGTTAGCGTGCAGCCTCTGTGATAATGAAGCTTGGGATTCTTGAATGCTAATGCTGTTGGTCCTTTCCACGCTATCCATAGCCCAGGGCAATTGGTTTGACTCTAGTGTTTTAATTTCCTCTTTTGCAAAAAGAACACTGTAAGCATTATTCCCATTAACTTTTTATTACCATAATTAGTGTCTTCCATGGTTTGTTCCAAACAGCAAAGCATTCTGCTGTTATGTGTCATTCTTTTATGCTAAAACCTAAACTTTTACTGATCCTGGGTGTTCTTCATGTTTAACACTAGTATTTTTCATGCATCTTGGGTTTTGCTACTTTTAGTAACTACCATAAAACAGTGGCTTACAACTAATCTTTAAACATCATGCTGCCTGCTTGCTTTCTGCCCAGCCCTCACGTTCTGTATGTAACTCTGATTTCAATTTGTGAAGGTGAAGCACAGTAATAGCAACATATGTTGATGTTAGTACCACAAAGTTCTCTGCTAGTTTGGTTAGGTTTAGAAAAAAGACAAGAGAATTTATAATCCTGAAAACTTTAATTTTAAACATCACTGGCTCAAAATGTAAACTATTTTAAAATATTGTTATTACAGGCAAAATGCCAGCCCCTGAGCAGACCCCAGTGGTGGAGGAGGGGCTGCCGCAGACAACACAGGAAACTTCCACAGGCCCAGGCATGGAACCAGAGACTACTGCCACTACCATTTTAGCTTCTGTAAAGGAACAGGTATATGCCTTGTTTTCAGCAATTCAGAAACTCAGTATGCATTGTGGAGTTAACTATTGTCTCTTACTGCGTTACTGGGGAAAAAAAAAAAAATGTTTCTAAAATGTGTTGCCTAGCATTAGTATAGTATATTTTGTATATCAGTGTTAGAATCTGAATATAAAGAGTTCATTTAGTTGCATTGAACAGAAGCATCTTTATGGTATTCTGTATCCTTTGGAATGTATGCACTGGTGTTGTAAATCAGACTTGAAATGCAGGTTTATTGTTTAAAAAAGAAAAGCTAGTGTAGAATTGATGCAACATTGAGAACCAGTCCTTTTTGTACGTTCTGCAAAGTTGTGTACAGTGCTACAGAAATTTGCATGTAAAGATTTGGTATGATTAATTGTATTTTGTTAAAGAATAGGTTTTAAACTTTGTGTTTGGATTCAGTTACCAATACCCAAGGTAGTAATATGTGTTAGATCTGCAACACATTTATGGACATGTATCTTAGTGATAGTCTCTAGGGAAAATAAAATTGTGTTTGAAATCCAGTTCAGCCTTAATTTATAAAGATTCAAGGAGGGGAAATTGCAATTTTACAAAGAAACCTTCTAACTAAAGTTTTGGGGTTTGTTTTGTTTTGTTTTTTAAACAAACACGAGAGAGAAGGGATAGTTTGGCTTTCATTGTCAGAACTAGAAATAACGGTCATCTTTCTTGGCTTAATACATAAATTGTAACAGCTGAATTTCAGAATAAGTTTGCTTTGCTGTCTGTTTCGGAGCTTCTTTTAAGATAAGTCAGTACTCGATTCAAGATATTAACTCTGAATGCAAACACTTGATGTATTCTCATATATTGTCCCATATTAGTATTAAAAAAAAAAAAAAGGGTGAGAATTAGATTATATGGTCTTGATCAACAGATTTCATACCCATAGAACCTTCATTCTTAATGAAAATTTTCTGCAGGATGATGAAATTTGGATATTTATTTTAATGCCTAAATTTATAGTTCCAAAAGTACTTTAAGATGACAATAGCAACCCTAATAATTTCTTAGTGATATTAAAACTAATATTAAATCTTCCAGCGCGAAGGATGTTAATGCTGGAGGCTATTGAGATATGAGTAATCATGGTTGTCCAAGTTACAGTGATCTTAAGTCACATCTACTTGTCTGAGGTAGTAGTTTGGCTTGTGCTGTGTTAGCTTATCACAAATGTCAATTAGAACTCATTTGTTTAAAGTACATTTGTGGTGATTTTAAGTTGGTCCATTTTATTTTGCAGTTCACAAAGGCGGCGCTCATAATGGTAGCTTAGTTGGTGAGCAGCGTTGCAGTAAATGACAGTACTGTAATTGCTAGTGATCACCAGCCAATAACCTTATTGCTGGGATTACTGTCCAGAACTACTTTTGTGCAGTTTTGTTGCAATAGTGATTGCCTAACTGAACATACAATTATGACGGCATTGCCTATAATAGCTTGATACAGAAGTATACAGTAAAAAGGCATTTGTTAGCATTCCCTTTCCTATCCAAGAAATGTTTTTATCTTTTTCTTACTCTTAGAGGAAAAAAAATGATAATGGAATATTTCTTCATTTTAAAAAAAGGTTAAAACCTCTTTCCCCTTTCCATTCATAAGATGACTATTCAATATGTGAACTATTAAGTGACTCAATTCTGATGAAAGGAAAAAATGAAATTAAAATTGTGTTTAATGGTGAAATGCAAGCTTTAGAACTGTAGCCTAACTTTAAAATGTATAGACACATTGAAATGAATACAAGGGGGTGGAAGATGTAAATTGTACTTTGCTCTTGAAAATAATAATGTGAAAGACTTAAGAGCTGAACTGTTGCTTTCTGGTATTTTTTCTGTTGATAGTAATTACGGACACTGACATATTCAACACCCTTCCTATATGGCAGAAAGCCCAGAACAGAATATTTTCCAGTGCAGTTATTTACTTTATTAAGCTTGAACAGAAACTACTATGCTGTTTGCTGTGGCCTAACTTCATTTTACACGGGAGTCTCTATTTGCAGTAGGTCTGTATTTGTAAAATAGTTGGAACACCTTGACTTGATTACTTCAGAAACACTTACTGCAGTGGAAACACAATTCAGAAAAGCCTTTATTATTACTTGTCCAATTGTTCAAGATTTTAACTTGTAAAATTACTGCAGTGGTTCGGAAGTAGGTAGATAAATTTATTGAATATCTTCAAGCTTTCTATCATAGTGGCATAAATTTGATTATATAAAAAGTTACACTAATTAGTCTATGAACCCTACAGGCCGCTTTAAATAAACTCTCCATTTGGTTCTTTTTCCTATGACCCCAAATAGGCTTAAAGTAACTTTTTTACCAAACCAGAGTGTGTCCTCTGGACAGTCTGTCATTGAGACAAAATTGTCAGACAGCTGTGTAAATCTCCCTTGATTATATTTTAGGAAAGAAACATTTCAATTCACTTTTGGTCTTATAAAATAATATGTGCAGAACACGTGTAATCTGTGAAGACATTTAGATGCAGCTTTGTGTTTTTCTGACAAAGCTCAAGTTTTGTTTTAATGTGGAAAATGCATCCCTAATTAGTATAGATTATGACACTACCACCACAACCACCACTGGTTTTGATTGGGGTAGGGGGGATAGTTCTTTTACCAGGTTAAAGTATTTTGTTTGCGGATACACTAGTGGATATACTTTTGGATGAAAGTCAAGGGAAAGACTGACTTTTACTGGTGTAAGTTGCATCCCTAGTAGAGGAATTCCTTTTTCAATGCAGGGAAATCCTAAGGCTAACTGTTACTAAGCTGAAACATATTTTGGCCTTTCTTTTGTTTCTTTTGGTGGATTTGGTGATGGGTTGTGGCTTTTGCGGGGTTGGGGTTTTTTTGACATGGGGAGGGGGTTGCTTTCTGTGGGTTTGTTTTGGAGGTAGTGGCTTTTGTTTGGTTTGGGGGGTTGGGTTTTTTGTTGTTGTTTTGGTTTGGGTTTTTTTTTGTTTTGTTTGTTTGGGATTTTTTTGCAAAACATGTATTTAACTTCTAAAATGTTACGAAGTTTCCATGCTATAATGGCTGCAAGTATCTTAGGAAATGCTGAAACAAGTTTTAAGTAAAACTGTAGCGTTAAAGTATACATGTCTATATTTCTGAATCCTGGGGAGTATTTGGATAAACATTTAGTTGCGTTCTGTAGGGAATCTCTTATCCATATTAAAAGTAAATGGAGTATTTTCATACTAAAATAACAAGTTGTTAAAAATTGTAGGTGCAACATCATAGCAGTAACTTTTTTGGGTGGTTGGAATATAGGGGAAACTGGTTGCCAGCTACTCCGGATAGATTTGTGGAATCACTTCTGCTTTACACATGCAAGCTGTACGCTGCTGAATTTGGAATGAATTGCTGCTGAACTGGCAAGATTAAATGGGATCATTTGGAATTGTGATTTTCCTGCTTAGCATGTTAGTTTTCCTTTTAGTGATTGGGCTGAGAGAAAAGGTCTCACAGGAAAAACTACCCATTGATCCAGTTTTCAAAAGTAACACCATTATGCTGGTTTTAATTTGTTTTCTGAGAGAAGCACTTGCAGCAGTAGCAGGTTTTTTTTTTACTTTTTGTTCTTTGGTCCAATTGTTTTTGACACCTAAAGAGGGACAACTTTTCACCTTTTCTTTTGTAAATAGGTGACAATAGAGTAAGAATGATTGGATAGCTTTCAGAAGAATAATTATAAATCTTTTGGGTTTTCCTGAGTGTTTTCCTAGAAGCGGTCGCTTTTGTTCAACACTTCAGCAGAATCTTTTCCTTTTGTGTAACTATATGAACCGTATCATATACTTAGAAAGTATGCATTTTACTTTTTTCCCTTCTTTATTGCTTTAAGTACAAAATTCTTTGCGTAGTTATTGAAATGTGTTCTATAGGGTTTGTGGGGGGGAAGAGAAGAAGGCAAAACCCAAAGTTTTTCAGATGGAAATGGAGGAAAGAATGCATTCTCCATACAGCAAAGAATTTATTATTGCATGTTTAAAAACATCTTTACTAGAATGACAGTATTTTTATATAGAATCATTATGGTTGGAAGAGACCTCAAAGATCATCAAGTCCAACGGTATACCTGATGCCACCATGTCTACTAAACCATGTCTTGAAGTACCACATCTAAACATTTTTTGAACACCTCCAGGGACGATGACTCTACCACCTCCCTGGGGAGCCCATTCCAATGCCTAACAACTCTAACAGTGAAGAAGTTCTTTCTAATGCCGAGCCTGAAAATACGAAGTTTGGGAGATGTCTTTACCAATTCAGATATGTAGCACTTGATATCAAGTATTCTGTAATCCAACTGTGCAGGTATGTCACTTCAATAAGATACTGGAAAAGAAGACTTACTAAATGCACTTTAAGTAGTTAGGCACAAACATCAAACAGTCTGACTTCGAAATTGTGATTTGAATGTATCTAGTGATCAGTTAGGTGGAGAAATGTATATCAGTTCTGAAATGAAGGTGGTACTTTTTATTAAATGGACTTCCAATCTTTGCATGAGCGAAGCAAAAATCGTCAACATTTTCTGAATGACTGGAAGAATGTTTTTTTTCCAACTCTCGTTAATATTGTGTTCAGTTTCATAGGTCATTCTTCCCTATTTAATCCCAGTTAACTTTGAAGTTTACTGTTTCTGCTGTTTACAAGCATTTCCAGTTTTGGTGAATCAAGTCTGAGAAGTCCACTTCCCAAGGCTCTTAAACTATGACAAAATACATGCCATTCCTGCCTCAGATGAAACGACCAGCTTATTTCCTTAATCAAAATTCTGTGTACTCCTTTGTTCATGTGGAGGTCTAGAAATTAATTTTTCTTTCTAGCGTGTACTGTTAGGGGAGAAACTCCTCTTGAAAAAGAGCCTGCCTAGAACTGTGGGTACCCCTGAAATATACTGGAGTATTTATACCATTTGTAACACTTTTATGTTTAGATTACAAGCCTATCTTCTCTGCAGCAACTGAACTGTAATCACCAGCTGGCAGAAAAGTATACTTAACTTCAGCACCAATTTAAAAAAAACCTAGCATTGCAACAAACAGTTTGCAAAGAGGATGCTGCTCAAATATAGTCAGTGAATACCTCAGGTGGCATTCTTCCCTTCTACCATTGACTAAGAGTAAGCTTTCTATGAATTGCTTAAATTTTGATCCCTCATCAGCTACAGCAGCACTAAACTGTTTTACCAGACTAGTGAACAATGCAGGCATAAAAGTATGAAGGGCTTTAATGGTCTGCTGCTGTTGAATACAGAGTAAGTGCCATCAGCCAATAATTGTAGCTGTGTCATTTCACATCCTGTAATCTGTGATTCTCTTTACCCTGTCCAATTTTTTGTCTTTTGTCTTCTATTTTGGAAGATACTGAGATATGGAAAGCATGCAAATGCAGTTGTGTGTGTGAGTGAACTTTATTTTTTACAGAAGATGTTAAGATTGATCTAATATGGTTAGTTAAAAGTATAAGTTTTTTTCTCAATAGGTTCTGGTGGCAAGTTTTAGGTCACTACAGTATGATATTCATGTTGGAAAAATACAGTATTCAGTGTGTTTTTAAGTAGTCAGTTGTTTGATCTAGGTCCAAATTACAGCAAATGGAAACGTGTAGAACTCTGCATAGATCAGCGCAGGAGATTAGTGTGAAGAAGGTATAAATGAGCTTAATTTTGTTTGTCCTCTTCTTTGTTGCGCACTTGTATCATAGAAATGTCCAAAACGCAATGCCGTTTCTTTAACACCATTTGAACTTTCATAGGCAATAGGAGTTGTGACTTTGCACTGTATGTTGCAGTTGAATGAGAAACGGTAACTGCAAGGTAAAAGTATTCCTCTCAAATGTGGGCTACGCTTTCTTCGATCGTCAGCTTGAGCTACTGGAAAAGGCTCAACTGAATTGTTCCAACAGGCAGCATTTTTATAATTGGGAAAACATTTCATAGTTCAGCTTACAATTACCTTCTTAATATTTCACAAGACAGTGACATTTGGCAATTGAAGCAACATCGCACATCCCAGTGTTACTACAGCTTGAAATAACATCCCATCCTAGCCCTGTCTTCTACCACAGCAATCACTGAGAGCTGGTAGAAGCCAAGAAACTGCAAGAGATGCATCTCTCTGTCGATGGCATCATCTCTGTCAGATGTCCCAGCTGCCTGGTCCTGGTCCGACTAGCCAGGCATGTACCATTCAAAAAGTGTTTGTGAGATGGCTTTGCTACTTGTGCCATTGCTGCTGATTCTTGCATAGTTGTTGCCAGAAAAACTTTAGTTAGCCAATTGGATGACCGTTTGTTTAAAGTTTTAAGTTATCTGTGTTTTGCTAGAGGTTTTCAAATCAAAACAGGGCGGGGAAAAAGCAATTTTTATTTTTCAACATTGTGAATGTAGACTCCTCATTTCATCCATGTTACCGAGGGATGGAAGTTCCTCGTTAACAAAAATGAAAACGTTGAATATCTGCAACGTGGTATCATAATGGGATGCAGACAGAAAGCACACAATTCCTCTAAATCTTCTCTTATATCCAAAGCCTGCAACAGGAGAATGACAGTCTTCATGGTCAGTCATACAAATTGCATTCCCATTACTCATCTATTTTCAAATATTTGCTGTTAATAGCCCAGCATAGTGTGTTGACAATTGTTTTCACTTGCCAGGGAGCCACAAGCCTGTCAGACGTTCTCAGCTTTCAAATAAAAAGAGTATTTTGTTTTCAGGATTGGTGTAACTTGTCTCATCTGTATCTTGCGGCAGTGAAGGCCTTTAAGTGTCATCTTGAGTGAGATCTCCACATTGTTGCAAACAAGTTGCCACTTGGCATGCAGAGCTTGCCAAGTCAGAGCTGTTGTTGATCACCTGGGGTATGCACAACATTGACACCTCGTGCAGGGTTTGTCCCTCCACCAGAAACTTCTTCAGAAGGGAAATTACACAGCTCTAAAATCTGGTGGATTTTGGTCCTCACTCATGGAAGCCTGCAGTCTGTGTGATTGCCTCTCCAAAGCAAGTTGCTTGCTTCTCTTTCTTGAACCATGTATATGCTTCCTCTTCCTTAAATGTAATTGTATTTAAAGCCAGCAGTTTTTTGTAGCTTCATGTTAAGAAATATGGTCTGTGGTTTTGCAGTGGAATTTAGCTTATGAATACAAAAGCACTCGTTTTCTAAGGTCATTACGTAGTTACTGCTAAACAGGTGAATAGAATTATAGAGCTTTTTTCCCCCCTCGATGTATATTGGATAATTTGGGAAAAAAAAGTAGCTCTGGCCAAGGCAGTTGTAGTGTGTATGCTTCAGAAGATTTGGTTGGTCCTTTTGATGCAGTATGGCAGTGTATTCTGTAATCTCCATCTATAATTTTAGTATGTTCTTGCCACATAGATATTCTTCTGCAAATGGAAACAAGCTTATTAATTGTTTTATTTGACTCCTGTCATGTCATTTAGTCACAAGCTAGTACTATAAAAATTAGTTAATTGTGATTTTTGCCTAGGGCAGCAGCTTCTCTGTGTTGCTAGCAGCCAGCATTGTATGGGAGCATCCTGTTCAAGGAGCATGTTTTCCCACTGCTTTCAGAGAAGCTGGCTAGAGAAACAAATTCAAGTAGATTTGTGCAATAAATAGTATACTGTCTGATAGATAAACATGGTGGTGGTAGGTATCCATTCAGAGTGGTATAAAATGTCATTATAAGGAAGCATGAACTATGAAGGTGATCAATGCAGTTATTTAGAATTGATTAGGACTTCGTTTTCTATAATAATATGATGATTTAAGCTAAAAAAAAGAAAAGGCTTAAAGCATGAGGTATTCCAGCTGTAAAGAAGATGGTACCTCTAAAGTATTAATTAATTAATATTTATGCAGGTATTTAAGACATACCAACTACAGCTGGCTGCAGATAGCAAATTTAAGAGACATACAGAAGTCAGCATTCATTGTTTCAAAAAGTATGTATACTTTGCTTCATTGGAACCACATGCTGCACACATAGGAACATTACTTGGACTAGAAAATAGAACTGAATTATTCTTTTGCTGCTTTGCTTGAACTTGCAAAAATACATTACATTTTCCTAAGCATCAGGATGATTTAAAAATGACAAATTAGTTACATACCTTTTACACTTTTGCAGTTCAGTGCGCTGTGATTTTTTTTTTGTCAGCACAAAAATGTAAAGTTATGAAGAATATTGTAAATAGAGACCTGATGGTCTTCATCCAAAATCAACAGTGCAAGTACCTCAGAAGAAATGGCCAAACACTGCTTGGGGTTTTTTTCCTCTTATTTCTACTTTGCACAGTTTTTCTGATAGAATACTAGTGAGTTTTGCTTTTTGAACATACAGTATAAATAAACAAAGTAAAATTTGTTGCTACATTTTACGTTTGTTGGATTCACCTCTTTAACTCCCAAGAAAAATAGAAGTACAGTTTGTTTAACTGGCTTTGGATTTGGGGGGGGGGGGGAAGAGTTTTTTTACTGAACTGGGCGATGTGTTACTTCAGATGATGTGCAATTACCTATACCAATTTTATATCGCAATGTTGTTGTTTTTAAAGAGGAAAAATTGTCTGTATCGAAATCTCTGTTGGGCAGGCCACACTAAATTTATATCTCTTTACATCATTCTGCCAGTCAAAACTGAATTGTATAATTTTCTAGATAAGGCCTGTACTCTCACTGTGGAGACGAAACTGCATATGTTTAAGAGATTATATATAAAGTTAGGAAAGGAATTATCAGCAGAAAAATAGAAGGTATCTTCCCTTTTCCTACCATGATGCTTTCAGTTAAATTATCTGAAGTTAATTTAGTTTTAAAAAGTTAAAATTTTTTGCCTCAATTTTCAATGGTAATCTCTTCTCACATCTCTTAAATCCTTGAACCTCAAGGCAGGTACGACATCTCTCCCGCTGTAAGTGAAGATCAGGTTTGAGACCACCTGAGTAACCTGAACATGTGTGTCCATGGGACCCAATGACATGCATCCCAGGATCCTGAGGGATTTGGCTGATGTAGTTCCCGAGCCACTCTGTTGTATTTGAAAAGTCATGGCAGTCAGGCGAAGACCCCAGTGACTGGCAAAAGGGAAACATCACAGCTGATTTTAAGAAGGGTAAGAAGGGGGACCCTGTGAACTACCGACCAGTCAGCCTCACCTCAATGCCCAGTAACGTCAAGGAGTAGATTCTCCTGGAAGACATGTTGAAAGATAGGAAAGATGGGGAGGCGATTAGAGACAGCCAGCATAGCTTTACCAAGGGCAAATCGTGCCTGACTAATCTGGTGGCCGCCTATGACTGACTGCATCAGTAGACAAGGGGAAGAGCTCCTGATGTCATCTACCTGGAATTCTGTAAGGCCTTTGATATGGTCTCCCACAACGTTCTTGCCACTAAATTGTGGAAAGTCAGGTTTGTTGGATGGA
Source organism: Cariama cristata (assembly GCF_000690535.1). Lineage (NCBI taxonomy): Eukaryota > Metazoa > Chordata > Aves > Cariamiformes > Cariamidae > Cariama > Cariama cristata. The sequence goes on along the minus strand of NW_009601948.1, from coordinate 24,063 downwards.
CTGTTAGATGGATAAGGAATTGGCTGGATGGTAATGTCCAAAGAGTTATAGTATGGCTCAATTTTTAAGTGGAAACCAGTAATGAGTGATATCCCTCAAGTGTCCATATTGGGACCAATACTATTTACTGCCTTCATCAGTGACATAGACACTGGGATTGAGTGTACCCTCAGCAAGTTTGCAGGTGACACCAAGCTGGTGATGCAGTTGATTGCTTTGTTAGAGGGAAGGGATACCATCCAGAGGGACCTTGACAGGCTTGAGGGGTGGGCCAACATGACTCTCATTAAGTTCAGAGAGACCAAGTGCAAGGTCCTGCACCTGGGTCAGGGCAAGCCCCAGCATCAGTACAGCATGGGGGATGAATGGATTTAGAGCAGCCCTGCAGAGAAGGACTTGGAGATCCTGGGAGATGAAAAAAGAGGGTAGATTTAGACTAGACCAGGAGGAAGTTTTTTTACAATGACTGGAACTGGCAGAGGTTGCCCAGAGAAGCTGTGGATGCCTCATCCCTGGAAGTGTTCAAGGCCAGGTTGGATGGGGCTGTGAGTGACCTGGTCTGGTGGAAGGTGTCCCTGCCCGCGACAGGGGGTTGGAACCAGGTGGGCTTTAAGGTCCCTTCCAACCAAACCATTCTGTGATTCGAAATCTCACTTGTCGTGGTTTTTTTAACTGCTTGAAATCCTCAAAAATCTGAGGTGATTATTGGAATTGGGTGGAACTTCATTTTCCAGATGAAGAATTTGAATATACTCTGAGGAATTCTTGGGGAGGGTGGGAGGGAAACTGTATGCATATTATTACCTTATAAAGAAAGTACACTGTGAAATGAGAAAAATACAGCCTCTCTTCCGTTTCCTCTTTCTGGATTTTATCTTAATCCCTTTTCTGTGATGCAAAAAAAATAGTATTTTCTGTAGCTGTTACACTTCTGTAGTGTTTTACAGAAGACTTCTCTTCGTTGTTCATTCTTTTAATTTCAGTGGGGCTTTTTTTGTCTTTTAAACCTGTAATTTTTTTACACTTGTAAAATGTAAATCATTATTGATTTTTCTGATTATCTCAGTTAACTAGATCATCTCTTAAACACCTTTAGGACAGAAGTGTGTGACAAATTATTTTAAAAAGCTCTATGATTGTGTAGATGTAAGCCTGGGTGACAAGCCCAGATTTTTTTTTTTCCATCTTACGTATCTGATTTCTGCTGGCGTAACTGTTGGAACTGGAGCGTTGTCCCATTTCCTTTGTTACATGCTCCTTTTTAGCTGTTTCACTTCATGTAAAAAGACTTTCTAGGCAATGCCAACCTTTTTGTAGAATTTGGTAATTTACTGTAATTTTTTCCTTCTGGAATGCAAAAAGGCAAAAGTTGCTGAGTGATAACGTTTGCCTTATAAAATGCCTTCCTGCCAAAATGCATGTGAGCAGGTGTAAAGGACTGTGTTAGAGTGGAGGAGAAGATAGTGAAGGGAGGAGAGAGCTCAAATGAATGTATGTTCATAACACATATTAAGAGTATGTTTTCTAGAATAATGTTATTTTCATTAATGTCTCTAACTGTAATAAAAAGGCAAATTAATAGAGGTTGGTTGAATGGAAGCAAATAGCGGCTAGCATATGTTTTATTTTATTCATCTAATTAAAGGATCTATAAATAACAATAGGCAACTTGAGTCTTCTGTTCAAATTCATAGTTTGTATCAATGACATTGCTATTTAAATACTGATTTAAAAGTAAGGAACAGGAAACAGCTTTAAACGTAGGGAGAATGTTTTATATTATTTCTGCAAACAAGTAGTGCAATACTGTTTATTTTGAAGATGTATGTTTGTTATATGCTGTATAATACCTCATCATTTACTTGGGGAAAAAGCTTGTCTCGCTGACATTTGCTTCAAAACTTATGGAGCTTCGGCATCTGAGTGGGTTTATTTTGAAAATCACGGCATTCTCCACTAGCATGTTAATGACTGGCTGGTGAATCAGCTTTTAGACGGATGTATTATCTATATTCAGACTTAGAATTGGAAAATAAATTCTCATTTATAAATTTCTTGGACTGTTTTTGCTTAATACACTTTTTAGTATTTTCTCTCTGAAAGACAAACTGTCCAAATGAACTGACTGGGTGCATGTGTACCTCTTTGGTATAACGTGAAGTTGAATTATGCTAACCAAGACCTGGCTGGTATCAGACTGTGTCGACCGGGTCTCTGCTACTGGATGCAGTTATGTGTTGTACAAACCTTCGGATATTACCTGTACTTTCTGTCCCATAAGATTTGCTCTGGTCCGCAGGTTATCACATTCATGAGGCTTTTCGTATTGGGTCTCAGGATTAAAAGGATTTAGCTTTCGAATTCTATCTGAAAGCAGGTTTTATTAAAATCCAAGTTTAGGACTTATGTCCTAAAATGCTCTTTCATGTCTGAGCATTGACTGTGCTAAGCTTTTCTAATGCTGAATCTTGACAGTAAGTGCCAACCTCATAGAAGGTTGAGGACAACATCTCCCTCCTGCTGCTCCCCTGGTTTGTGTGTTTATTTTTAATGGAACTACAGAATATTCTATTCTATTGAACTGATCTTAGTAGAGCAACAGTAGAAAAATGCAGTCTTGGTCTGTGGATGCTTGTGTCCTCTGGCAGTAGTGGGTGAGTTCCATGTCCTGGAGGCAAACAGTTTTGCCTTGTTTCCAATATTTGGAATATTAGGGTGTGTTTATTCAGTTTGGTTAGGGAGCTCTGAGAAATGTTTGCAAGTGTCTACAATTCCTTATATTGTCTGGGAGGGGCAGTAGCTTGTGTGGCGTATCTTTAACAGGCCAGTTGTATGGAGCTCAAATGAGACTTTCAGAAGTAGTGCTTCTTTTTTTGTCATCTAACATACAGAGTCATTTTGGCAGTATGGCAGCTGCTGTTTGACTTAGCCCTCAGCTGGCTTCCTAATTAAATCAGTGCTAATTAGCCTTCTGTTTGGAGATTCTTGGAGGTAAGCTCACTGTGTTGTCAGTAGAAAAAAACTTTATCCCTGCTTCTGCAAGGTAACAACAGGGGTTTAGGGTTTTTACTCTAAACAAGGGTTTAGAGTAGCTTTTTACTGCGCTGTTACTCTGACCTCTCTTGCACTGCTGTGAAGCCCTCCAGGACCGGAGTGGTGAGAGGCAGAGGTACTTGCAGGTTCCTGACAGCCATAGAGTGCGTGGCTGAACCACTCCTTACCTTACTGAAAAGGTCTAGAAACTGCAAGGAGCAGACAGCTCTTGTAGGAACTGTTAATGAAAGTATGTAAGCCTCATTCCGTATGATCTAAGGTGTAAAAGAATAGTTTGCATTAACTAAAATCAGTGAAAGTGACTTCTGTAATATGGCAAGGCATGCAAATACTATAATACAATTACATGATATACATTCAAAAAAGCCCCTCTTATTAGTAATTGGCACTTTAAAATTAAAGGAATGCTTCTTTGCTGTGTTTGACTTGAATTAAGACTTGCTTCATGAGGTTATTAAATATTGGTGTTCATATTTTTTTGAGTAGTATTAAACAGTTTACTTAAACTTCAGGTGATGTAGAATATCAGTTGGAAAATAAGACAATTACTTGATAGAATCCTTTTCTATTGTTAATAAAAGCTAACTGTGGATGAAAACATCACTAATATCCCTTGATGACATAGTATAGATTTCAGAGTATCATGTTTATAGAAAATGTTTTCAGATTTTAATAACACACATTCTGTGCAGCGCTTGTTTCCCATGTCTTCCCCTGCACATTATGTTCCAAAAGGCTGAGTTTGGTACCTTTGACCAAGAAATGTGACAAAAGCTGAAATCAGGAAAGGTGAAATAGCACATCTCTACCTTCAGGCAGTTTGAAATAATAAATTTTAAGTTCTTGAATACAGAAGTCAGAACATAGCATAGCTTAGGATTTGAAGTTTTGCAATTGGAAAGGTTAGGATACAGTATTTTCCAGTCTACCTTGTTTATAGATGAAAAGGAAGAAAAACCACAAATGCTTAAACATGTTTTTCCTTTTGTAACAGGTGATAAATCAGTATTTGCATGAATCACTGATTTCAAGAACCATTAAATTCCCACTTTAATCTTCTAATAGCTTATTCCACTAAGGAAGAGTCAAAACAAGAAACATGATTGTGATGAAACAGCGTTTGTTTCAGAATTAATCCACATCCATTTTTTTAACATCAAGAATGCTTTTCTTTTTATTTTGAAATTTCAGGAGCTCCAATTTCAAAGACTTACCAGAGAACTGGAAGTGGAAAGGCAAATTGTGGCTAATCAGCTAGAAAGATGTAGGCTTGGAGCAGAATCACCAAGTATCGCCAGCACAAGGTACAAGTCCTGATGACTTTACTTTCATATGTCCCATAAATTAAAGGGCTCTTTAGTGGTGGTTATGTCCTACATACATATATTTTCACTGATAGCTGTTCACCTTCTGTTAATATCTGAAATATAAAAAAAAGGCAGATTTACTGTGAAGAGTTACAGGACAGTTTAAAGAGGCTTCTATAATAATTGATTACATTTTCAGTAGAGTGTATGTAAAGCTTCAATTTATCTTTAAATATGTTAAATTTTACTTTTAAGATTCATCCAAAGAGAAATACAGTAGACTTATACATATTTGTATCAAAATAAGTGCTGGTTAAATGCAGTAATACAATTATGATTTTTTTTTTCCTGAATTAACTGTCTAGTTTCATCCAGCTTTTCTGAAATACTTTCTCTTGTTGCATTTGTTTTCAGGGAACGCCTTGCTCTAATTGTAAGCATATTTAAATAGCGTGAAACATACCTTGATATATTTCATATACAATGACGATAACTATAGCAAAGCATTTTGTAATATCTCAGCTGTAACTAGTATTCTGGTTTGTTTGCTTGTTTTTTAATTCCTTAGCAAACTTTTTAACTGAATGTGTTTGGGCACTCATTCATCTCAAGCATATTAAGTGATGGGTAACTCTTGAATCTGAAAGCCTTGATAACAATGTGTTCTCTTACCAAACATTTATACCTGCATTTCGGATTACAGCAAACTTCATGTTGGCATGTACACAGAGATTATGCTCTGAACATTATTATTTCTTGCCTTAAATACTGTTTGTTTCTATATTCTTTGAGCAATAAACTTGGATATCGTTCTGAAATGTTTCCTCCTGTGGCCATACTAAATATTTCTGCATATTAAATGGAAAGTTGTTCTTACAAAAACTTAAGAACAGGAGGTGATTATTTAAAAATAAATAAAAAAAATCCAACATACCAGCTCACACAGTTGTTTTTATACATCAAACTACTTGACCTGAGTTGTCATTTGACAGTATTGCTAGCATGAGAACGTTTGTTTAAGAAACTTTGAAATACTGAGAAATATTCCTTGGACAAGATGACTTTTATACCCTTCATGCTTGCCTGTCTTCCTGCTAGATCCATGTATTTCTCCAACTGTTGCTCAGATTTTGTTCTGAAAGCTAAAAAAGTTAAATTCCTATGTAAGAATAAGTAAAAATCTTCTGTTGTTTTATGCCTCCAACCACCTTTCATTCAGTCTTGAATGTCCATTTTCAGTGATTTTGCCTGAGTAATATAAAGGAAAAGGTTTTTCTACGTCCCAAGTCCAGAGAATTTTACCTACCAAGAACACCAGAGTTAGCTTATCCCACAAATAATTTTGTGTAGTTTTTGAAATAATGTATAATTCGCAGTATCTACACAGTAAGATTCTATACTTCTATGAAATACCATCATTTACCAAGATGGAAAACATAGTTTATAGCATCATGGAGTGATTTCTTCTTTTGGTTGCTTCCTTATGGCTAAATGATTTTTTATTTGTACTAAAAAAAAAAAAACTATGAAAGTTTAGGGGGAGAAAATACTAGCATATAAGTTGATGTATACTTTGGTACAAGTACATTTGTGAACCTAGATAAACTCTTCAAACTCTTGTTTTCCGGGTCATAAATTTTACATAGTTACTAATAAAACATTTTGCACATTTAAAATGAAAGCCTAATTATATTCTTGAGTCTTACCAACACCTCTGCATTCTGATGACTGATGTTCTTATTTTTCTAAATTTTCCTATCGCAGCTGAGTCTGGTCCTGTATAGATGAGAATGCTATGTTACATTACTTTTTTTGCTGAGGGACATGAGATTAAAACTTGGTTTAGACAATACGTTCTGAGATGTGTGGCTCCTTGGTTAGTTTTTTCACTCATTCTTTAGTGTGGATATTCCTTTTAAGAGATGTATGAGAAGCTGGGGAGGAAAAAAAAATAAATCTGTAGTTGAATTAGATGCTTTCATTTCTTCACAACCAGTTGCTTGCAGTGTAGTTCGAAAAGTTGTTGAAAGAATCAAGGTAAAACAATCTTCTAGAGCAGTATCACAGCAGACACAAGTGTAGCAGCAAAATTTATTTCCATAAAAAGGTACCTGTGTTTCCCCAAACTAGGTGATGTAAATGTTTTGCTAAGGCTGACAAGAAATTAAATAAACATGAAAGAGGGCAAGGAGAAAAGTCTTGGAAATGGATTGCTGTGTTGAGAGCTTGGTCGTGGACAGCCAACAACCTGCTCCCAAAAACACAGAGAAGTTAAGCGTTTAGAGAGCAAGATGATGTTTTTCCTAGCCAGATGTAAGAACTGTCCTACAGAATCTTATATAAAAAACAAAAATAAAACAATGACATAAAAAAGGCAAGCAAAACTAAAGCATGAGATGCGTACACCTTTTTATGCTTTGTTCAAGGTTTCTGTCCCTGAGGGAACCAGTAGTGCTTTGTTTCAAAGTGCTTTAATCTCCTTTCATGTGGTTAAAACGTTGGGGAGCGTTTCATTTCAGAGGTCCAACTGAAGGTTTTGTTGACCTCAGTGGTCGTAGCAGTGCCTCTGCTTTACGCTCTTCTAAACTGGATTCCTGTGAGCCAGCATCGTCCTGGAGGTGGTGCTGCTTTGCAGAACAGATGCTGACGTGAAGTCAGAGGTGCTTTTGTGGCAGCATACGGCTGTCTGTCTCGGTGGTTGCAGCCTGGGCCTCGGGCTGTTGTATGTGTCAGTCAGGTCATCCCTCTGAGCCAGCTGATCACCCAGTTGCACAAGTGCACAAGTGTCAGCCCAAGGGAAGCTGTGGTTACAGCTGGTGAGGGGAGGGGGAAATGCGACATCAGTACCTTAAACCAGCTTAAACTTCTGCAGCTAGTACATGTGGCTTCTCAGCTGGTCTTCATGGCCGTGAGCCCAAACACTAGCACAGTATGGAGTGCAGGCTGTGCAGATGTACACCTGGATAAAGCCACCTGGAGATAGGGACCAGTGATCAGACTGTCACCTATTTGAGTGTGCCTGAGAAGGACTCTCATTTCAGAGGCATGGTTCATTCTATTACTGCTGGTCCTTAAGAAGTGCATGTGTTGCTTTGTACACATGAACAAGGCAAAACAAAGAGAAGGTACTTGTAGTTCAGGTTTGTCTGTTGCCCACCTGTATTACAACTATATTGTAAATGGAAGCAATACAGGGGAGTAGTTGGCTGTTTTGCTCTCGAGAGGAGTGTGAAAGATGAGAGCAAGAGCAGATCTGTAGACCTTAAGCAATTGTAGCGTAATGGGTAGAGAAGGAAGCACTAGATCAGCTGCAGCCTTGGGTTCCAATATGGCTTTATTTTTGTGCACCTATAGATTACTTGCTTGTTAAAATTATTTCTTCTCATAACTGTTTTTATAAATGAGTATTGTGCTCAGCACTTCTAAGATGTTTTATGGCGTCCACGTACACTTTCAAACCTCTTAAGAGTCTGAAATGATACATGATTAGTGTTATATGTAAGTATTAAATATTTTTACCCATGTTATACACTGCAAGATCGGAGATGATAGACTGGGAAAAATGATGAGAGGTTTCAGTTGTATCTTCTTGCTTTCATCTCATGCTATAACATGCACAGGTTTCTGTGAAGAAGCCACTGGGCTGTTCAGCCTCCCCACAAGCAGATACAGCTTTGCTGCTAACTTTCCGTCAGTAGTGTTACTGATTCAGTTGGATTCAGTTCTGGACTGCCAGATGTGTTGGAGTATGTGCTGTTGCAGGTAGATATCCATATCTATCAAGGGTCAGTAGTCAGACTCACTTTATAAAACCTCTCAGGTGGGAGTTGGCTGTATGACTCTTGCAGTCGACTGATCCTTTTCGTGAATTGTCTGTTGTATATAACTCGTGAAAACTGATTGGTGTTGGGAACCAAAAGCCTCATACTTATTAATTTAATTGTAAAATACTGTACTCATAATAGCAGCTTCTCACAAACACTTTAACAGAAGAAAAGTATGTAAACAGCACGCTAGACTTTATCAGAATGCAAGCCCTTTTGGCAGTACAGTAAATAATACAAAAAAATTAACACTTCAAGTACTGAACGGTCAGTTTGAGTGATAATGTGCCTACTTGAAGTCTTCTGAGTTTTGTAAAATTAAATGTATTTCATAGCTACTAGGATGGTTTTGTTTTCTCTGCTTTTCCCAATGCCAGCTGAAATACAATGTGAGCTTTCGGTAGCAGTAGAAAATGTTCCAAAGTGATTCAGTAAAATATTGCGCTCTGTGATTGAACACTGTAAAGTTTCTGTGAGATGAACATGTATTGCATTTCATGGTCACACTTTCTTTCTCTCATGAAATAGGAGAGCGCTTATAAAGAGTGTAAACAGAGCAAGTAGTTTTGCTTGAAAGCCAGCACGCCGTGGTGTTAAGCTGTGTAACTTTTGTTCCACTTGAGGAGCAGTAACATACAAGACACTTCCAAACTCTGCGCCGCCCCCAGGCTTGGGGCATTCCATGGCATGCAGCAGCAGGTTTATCCTGACAAGACTGTTCACAGTGAGCTGGTCTGGGTGTAATTATCCTTACAGAAGCTAGTTTAATTTTGTTCATATGGTGTATCAAATATTTCAGTGTTTCCAAAAGGTGGATTTGAAATTGCGTATATTGCAAGATATGATGTCACCAAACTTTTATGGCAAATTATAAGCTCCATAAAAATTACCTTTAGAATCAGCTAGTGCTTTCGGGGTGGGAAGAGGGAAGGAATCACAGTAATTTAGACTACTTTTTATTTATTTACACTAATGTTACACTGACTGAAACTTGAAAACAAACCAATTAAAGGGCTGCATTAAATTTAAAAGCAAGTAAGAAAAGATATACTTAAGTTTTTCTTTGCAGAGCTTCAGCGTACAACAAAAGCAGGGCTTAAATGTATTTGACAGAATTTAGCTAAGTAATGAATAATTTTGAATCACGCTCTCCCAGTTGATCATCACAGAGCTGTTGGAAGAATATTTTGGGCACAGATACTAGGAGTCCATTTATCCTGAGAATTTAGAAGAAACGCTGATCGATTTCGTCATTAATAGCTAGCTAGGAGCTACTTGCCATGTTAGATAAAATGACTGGTCATCAAGTCAACTGACAGTTGCTGATGCTAACCATTCAGAGGAAGTACCCATCTCCGTTGCAGAATGAAAGACTCTCCTTTTGTGAGAAATTGTACCATGCTGTGATTATTTTAGGTGTTATTGTTCTTACTAGTGTATTATAAATCATCTTTAATCTAGCTGCAGAGTTTCTATTCTCTGTATTACAAAGTGTTGCATATAAAGATTTGGTTTCTGTTTTATTATGTTTTAGAGTGTAACGATATCTTGTGACCTTAATTTCAGAACTTGACAATGGACTGTGATAGGTTTGTTGTTTTTTAAAATGGTCTCACTGAGTGTCTCTTCCTCTGTCTTTACTATTTGATTGAACTTTGAAATGACCTTACTTCATAATTGTCTTAGGAAATTAACTTATTTTGTCGTATCTTTCTTTTCTACTAATTCCCTAGTAGGAGGGGAAAACAAAACAGAACCATTGGTCTATGTAACATCAGCAAATTTTCAGGATTTTTTTCATGTTTTCTTCACAACTTAATTCAGATTTGCTTTTTTGACTGTACCTACATGTTAAACAGGTTTCCATTGATGTGTTTCCTTCTGGTTTTTACAGTTTCTTACTTGCTTACTTCAGGTCTTCAGGCAGTCCTGGGAATGTAAATATAGTAAGGATCATGCTTGTAAGTAGTTTTATCAGTGGTTATGATGGACATACAACCTTTGATGTGTATGCAATATATGTTACATATTTTCTAGGTTGTAGTTTTACCAAACGACTTTAGGAAGCATTATAGGGTCCCCTACTCTAACTTTTAGGACCTAAAGAGTCACTGTATTTCCGGTCAATCCATCATTTGATAAGGCTATTTAAGATGTTCAGCTTAGTGAGTGGGTGATCAAAAGCATTTATCTGGAGATACAGAAGATTTCTTTCCAAGTCTCTATCTTTCCTTTGGCACCAGCTGTGGCACTCAACCAGCATCAACTGTTCATTTAAAATTACAGGGTGTGCTACCATTTGTCTTGAGTCCACAGAAATTTAGAAATGCTTATTTTTTGCATGTCTACATCAAAAATGAATGAAACTTGTGAAGTTTCTTGTTATAGCTCCAGTATTCATATTTTTGTTTTCTGTTTACCCAGACTGTAAACCTTTCTGAAATTCCGTGAAAGCTTTTCAATGCCAGTAGAACTGAGGAATTTTGGGGGTTTTATGCAGTTTGCTGATGTTCAAATACGAAAAAACAAATTGTAGCTTACTGATGAGTTACTCTGGTGATGGATTGAAGAGTGATGATTTAATATTCACTTCAGCTGCATATGTAAATACTTATTATCTTACCCAATGGTAGACTGGGCTACAAAATAGGATTTTGATTTTTAGTGTAAATGTACATGTACTGCACACTACAGGTTGAGATGCAGTAAGTGACTGTCAGCTGAATTACGGTAGCTGCTCGTTAAGATGATCTAAAGTCTCTAGTGGACAGTTGTGACAGATTGGGTGGCACATGTTAACCTGTCGCCCTCTGAAAATGCCTGAAGTACTGAAAGGGCAGTGAGTGTTGCGGTTATTACTGTGGTGCATCGTTTAACTAAAAGAATACTTGAAGGACTGTTAGTTCTTCCCGAAGATAGTCAAACATGCCGGAGACCTGCATTTTGAATTACTGTTTTGTGGTGCCAGTAGGAAGAGGTTGGTGATGGACGATGTGGTGTTACTACTGTCACAGTGCTGATTGCATGGTGTCAGGCGGCACAGGACTGTAGGGTGGTAGCCATGTTCTGCTGTCCCTAGGGCTGATCTTCCCCATGCGCAGCTGTTCTGCATGGCTGGTGGCTGTGGGGGCTTGGGAGTCTCAATTGCTCCTTAACCTTGGGTTTCAAACTGAAATAGCATCCTTCAGTATGAGTGACCACATTTGGGTATAATACTCCAGATACAGCTTTCTAAATTCATACCCAGAGCATTAGTGCTTGCCTGTGTCAGATGAAAACATCTAGCGAGTCGTAGGACCACTTGCTCTTGGTGGCAGAGCTGTTGAATTTTTGTATGTGGGACATAAGATGGCTATGGTACTTTGCACAGTGTCTAGCAGAGTCGGTACAGGAATTGGGTGCATTAGTGAAATCAAGAAGATGGCTATTAAAAAAGTTGAAGACTGGAAAATTAACTTGTTTAGTTAAAATATTTGTGGAAACTTCTGCTAACATGTATCAACAAGAAAAGCAAAAGTTTGAAATCTTGTTAAACTGATTTTGATGGTTGCCAGTTGCTTCTAATGTGTATTACAAGTTTATGGAGTTTAATACATGCTATTTTATTAGAAAAATCTCCCTGTACCAAGAATTTACAGTTACACAAAACTTTAAGTCTTCATACTGCATATAATTGTAAACATGTTCTTGATGTAGATATTTTAAATGGAAGATAAAGGACAAGTAAAACAATACGTTGAGTCTTAACAGGCCCTTAAGTTTTTACTGGCAGCTCTGCGTAAGTAGCAAGCATGAATCCCTGTGAATAAACCATTTGCTACTGGCTGCCTGACAGAACAGATGTATTCCAGTGATGAAAGCTTAGCCAAGCAGTAAACTAAAATACTAAAGAGATACATGTGAAGTACATACATTTTTCAACAGTTATGTATTTAGCTTTTCACAGCTTTTCACAATTTTAGAAATATTTAATAAATAAAACTTAAGTTTTTCAGCTGTTGACTTTTTTTGATGACGACAGCAGCATATTCAAGCAGTTAAGATAGGGAATGGAAATCACTACTTTTCTCTCATGCAGTGTTGTTTAAATTAGAAATACATTTCATCTTATGGAATACTTGCTAAGATCATAGGCTTAAACTGTTTCATGTCATATAATACCTTCAAAAGATGTATGTAGCACCAAGAATTTAAGTTTACTGTCCAGTCTAGAAACTGAAGATCATAGTTGTGTTTACACAGTTTTTTAAAAATAGCATGCTGCTTAAGGCATCTTAACAAAAATTAGATATCTTCAATTTTCTTAAATTTCAGTATTGTTCCTGTAGCCTTGCTACTCCATACACAGGTGCTGTCAGAGACCTGGCTGTGACCTCGACCGGCAGTTCTGCCTTTGAAGTGTGGCCAAGCCCTTGAGCTGTCATACCCATTGAACTGAGACGAATGTTGACCTCCTTTTCTGACTTGGAAATCCAAAGCTGGAAATTGTTTATTTGAAAGCTATCACTTGAAGAATGTAAAGTAGTACTAGTGATACTTAGTATGTTTTGCCTCTAAATGACTTCCTACAAAACCTTTACCATTTATCAGATTATTATTAACTGGTTCGATTTTGTGTCTTAAGACATCAATTTTGAACTAAAGCTGTAAGATGGCAAAGAAAAGGTGTGAAATTGAGAAAGGGATGAAACAAAACCCAAACCACTAAACCCCAAAAAACCCCACTACCCAACAAAACACAACCCCAAAACAAACAAACAGAAAAATCCAGATACTTAGGAAATAGACATGAGAAGAAAAAAATGCAAAAGATAAAAAAAAGCTGATAGATTGATCTCAGCAGAGTTTGTATGCATGCTCCATCTTCAGTTACCAAATATTTGTGTGATTGGCTAAAAAATTAGTGTTTTGGTGTATGTGTTTTATATGCATTTAGTGTTATGTTTTTATTTCACTTATTCTTTGTGCTCTTGCAAAGTAGACTGAAAAGGGAAGAGAAAATTATTTTCATGTACATGACCGTATGTGTGATATTTTGTCTATGCTTTCCTTCCATAGCATTTAAAAATAGCTGCTATGCTGTAATAATATTTATCTCTAACTTCTTTAATTGAAAACTATATATGCCATACCAATCTGTTCTGAAAGAAAAATACAATTTCTGCATGCCTACCCTACTAACCTGATTCTTTTTCAAAGATAATAGTGGGCTAAAATCAAGTATTTTTAGACGTGCAGTGCACCACATACTGACTCTCTTTAGATATATTACATGTTAATATCAGGAGAAGACAGCATAATGAGTAGTGAATGGCAACAGCTTCTCAGTATTTGACCACACTGTTTTTTAAACAGTGGAATAAAATGCATTAGACTTACTTGTCAAAGCTGAAAGATTTGGTAACTTCCAAACATTTCATCTGTAAGGTGACAAAATTGGATGATGAGGTCAGGAGGTGGTAGATGCTGGACTTCTGCAAAAATAATTTAGTAAGAATCATGTTAAATTCTTAACCAGTTTAATTGTTTGTGAAGTAGCTTTCTATTTACAACCCATAGTCGCAACAACCTTCATTGTTCGTAAGTCCTGTACATGTAAAGAAAGTTCAATTAGCCAGATGTGCTGGGTAGAGATACGCTTGGGCTTTTTTATTATCTTGTGTATGTAAGAGTAAAGCATTTCTGTATGCTTGGCCCTTTTTACCTTTGCTAGCACCACAGAATGGTGTCATCTCATTATAAGGAATTGAGTTTCCAGAAACTCTGGGGAGTAAAGTAAAAGGTGAAGAGTGTAAAACTTGATGTTCAGATAGCATGAGAATTCTGAGGCTAGTGTTCACAGTATCTGTCAAATAGTCTTCATATTTCTTCATATCAGTGGAGCAAAGTATTAATGAATAGGCTAACAGTAATTGATTAAAGAAGCCATTATATCCAAGTTTGCTTGGTGAAGAGTAAAGAATATATACTCTGTAAAGAATTCATGTAGATTAACTAACATTCAGAACTCAGCTTTCAATAATTAAAATTCATTCAATTTTATAGAAATTCTTTTGAATTCAATGCCAGTTTTGGTACAGACTTCCTCATGAATTTTTAAGAATAGAAATATTTTTAAAGGTTTCATCAAAATAGTTACAAGATTCAGTTTGCCAGCAAAAAACCAGTAAAGTTGCACAGAATTTATTGCAGCATGTAGTTACAATCCCCAAGATATGCCAACGAAACATTCTGGAGGTAACACACTAGTTAGATTCAGTGGTAGGGTACTAGAAATATTTTAAACTTTTTATTTAAATTAAATGAACTTCAACCCAAGGCTGTGCAAAAGTTGAAGTTTAGTGGTCTTGGCGCTGCTTACTGCTCTGGAATAGCCAGGTGATGGTAGTCCAGTTCCTTTGCTGCAGAGTTCCAGGTGTCTCTAGGTAATTTTGGTTTTTCACAGAGCTGTCTAACTTGTGTACCACGTTCACTTCGTCTGTTCTTCTGCAGGGAAAGTTGTAATAGCTTAAGAAATAACCATCTGTAGCAATTTATTACCTCCTGTTACCTGGAGGCTATGACCTTCTTTCCTAATATGCCTTAGCAGGTTCTGTCATGCAAAATCCAGGTTTGTTTAAATCCCAATTTAAACTATGCCACTAAAGGTAGTTTAAACTAATCCACCTGACTTTGCACTCGGGTGGAATGACAGAACTCGCATCATCGCAGTAGCCGAGTTTTGGGGAAGGTAGCTGCTGGTTGTTGTAGGGTAAGGTCTTAAACAATCCTAGTTAAACCCACAGGGTGACATTGAATTGAATTATCCTGTTTGGGCATGTAGTTTGGTTTTGTTTATGTACTTAGTGTTTCTGACATTGGACATGTGTTCCAATACCACTGATTTTGTCTTTGTCTAAAGTTAAGATAATTGTGCTTCTGGACTTGGACAAGATGGTCCTTCAGGAAAGAGAAAATATCAGTGAAAGTTTAGGCGTGCATCTGAATTTGATGGAAGTCTGTGGTTGAGCACCCTTCTCTCCACAAGCATCTCAGAAATACAGTAAAATACAAACTTCTGAAGGCAGATGAGGCTGGAAAGTCTGTCTGGAGTTCAGCTCTTCACTTGTAATTCTATACACCAAGTTTCAGTCTATTTAACTGGTCCACTTGATGTACATTCTAAAGAAAAAATTAATGTAGCACCCCAAAAGACTGGAATTGCAGACTGAGAGAAAGAATAGCCAATACATAGTAAAAATTCTGTTACTACCTAGATATGAAGTTGGCTTTCAGACACTCGAAGCCTGCATTCAAATTCTCTTTTTTCTTTAAATTTCATTGTAATTGTAGTTTAGTTTGTGCTTGTATGCAAGTTTAGCACTTTTATACACAAATACTTTGTTTCTAAAAAAGACTCCCAAATGATTGGTTTTATTTTAGAAAATAAGTATCTAGTGGTGTTCATGTTGCTGTGCTAAAATTTTTTGTGATTGGTAGCTGTGGTAGAAAGAAGTGAAATAAATAATGCTAATTTAGAAATAGGTACATCTTACCCAAAATCACAGTTTCATGCTGATGTTTAGACATCACAAAATCTGATGGACTTGCCTATTTTTCCTTTAAATAGCTTTTTGTTTGGAAAATAGCAGCTTATGATAATTGCAAAAATGATTTAATAATCAAAGTTTGATAGTTCATATGTAGAGTGAGGAAATACTCTACAATGGAAAAATATATCTATTTTAATAATACATGGATGAATTTTGCATTTGTCTGCAAAGGTTGTCATGTATCAGTGCAATTATCAGCACGTGAAAGAATGTTGTTTTGTAGAAGAAACAAAATGGTTAAGATAGTTTGATATATAAATAGTTATTGGAAAAATACAAGAGAAGTAGGAGTTTACACTGATATTAAACACCTGCTTGATCTTGTGAAATAGTTGTTTCTTAAGGCATCTCCGTAACCTTGACAATGTAAAATCTGTTTACCCTTAGAGGTGTACATGTTTTGGTATGTCAAATGGTTTGTCTTTCATAATATGCAAAGGATCAGAATTCTCTCTGGAAAACTGGAAAATGAAATAACAGTAAAAAATTGTAGGTCTGTTTCCGTTCATTTTTTTCAAATTGCTTTACATGTGGAAGCAAAATACTTTAGAATTGTGATTTCCAAACGTCCTTTGCTAGACCCTACCACGAGCAGCGAATGCTACTGTCTTTGAAGTGCTTTGTTTACTGCTAATCATAGACATATGATTGTGAATGCTTGCTGTATACTATTTCATTTTTGTGATAACAACTTAAATAGGAACTGCACATCATAAATCATGCTCTTACCTGCCCTGTTGCAGATAGGTGACTCTGCTTGATAATTTGACATACAGTAATTTACAGGACATTCTCACTGAATAATACTGTGCTGAATAATAAAGTGCTGCAGAGTGTTATTTACATGGGCTATTGAAACTTCTGTCTGCTGGGGTGTTTCATACAATTTTGGTTAAAAAAATAAATCCAAACTAGCCACATAGTTCATTTTTGTGATAATTTTTTTTTCTTTCTGCAGCTCTACTGAGAAGTCATTTCCTTGGAGATCGTCAGGTATTATCTTTTATGTGTACATTTTGCTTTAAGCCCCAAAAACTTTATTTTCTTGGCATTCATTGCTTGTTTTGAAGTGAACTGAACATTAGCAGCAATGCTACATATCTTTTTTAAATACTTTAGAAAAAGTATAACACTAATATCCTCTTTCTCGCACGTGAAGAGACTTGTGTGTTCCTCTGTTATTGTACAAGGTTGTTTTGGCTTAGAGGTAGTTGCAGATACTTCTCTTGCAGCTTTTTGTGCCTTTGTATTTTTGTGTGAGATGTGACTGTAACAAAAGTCTTGTGTATTGGGTCTCCTTTGCAATTAATTAAAAAATACTTTTGAGTTTTCCCTTTAGCAAGTAAGGATCATGAAAAAATACTATATGTTTTAAGCTTGAAAACTGATTTTCTTTTTACAGATATCCTTAATTAACTGAGAAAATCTCCAATAAGTGAAGATTATTCTGAGAGCTTTTTCTATTTTTGTATCTCAGGATAGCTTAAACTTTCTTTCCAAAACAATAAATATTTGTCTTGTGGTGCTTCTACGTCTACTCTTGAAGTACACTAGGTGGAATGGATAGGACTGTATCTTAAAAGTGACATTCAAGTGTCTCTTGAAATAATCCCATCTGTCCTTCACAGATCAGAGCATTTAACTAGTTAGGTTTTTTGCATAAGTTAAAATATTTAATATTGAAGAGTCAGTCTTCTGAACAGTGCATGTCTCTTCAGAGTGATGAAGTGTATGTGCAGAAGTCAACGTGTCAAAACCACACAGCAGGACCAGAAATGGAACCTTGAGTCTCTGCGAATTGCTTTTTGCACTGGATCATGTTTCTCTAATTATGTACTCTTGACAGAATGTCATATTAAGCACAATTGGTCTAATGTAATCAAAATGCAATTAGCATTTTAGGTAGCTTGTTAGAAGTTTTATTAACCAAGCTCTGCACAGTGCTAATACTGTATCTCTATATAAGGATGCATGCAGTTTTAAGAGCTATCCAGTTGCTGCTGCACAAAGAATAGCACATTGTAGTTGTCTGCTTGTTCACGCAAGCACATTCATAATTGTGATAATTGTGACTATTTTAGGTAAATAAGTCTCTCAAACTATCTACTTTCCCTTCCCCTTCCTGTTTTTTGTTTTATTTAGAGACTAAGCTCTTAAACTTCCGTATAATTGTATTTACATGGTTTCAGTTGCCAGCTGAGGTGAGGCACACATTAATTTTTTTCCTTTTAAATCTAATATTCTCAACAGCCTACTTGTCTTGGCATTTAAATTTTGCTAGTCATGGTGGTGCTTTTCAGGTATTCTTTTAGCAGTATTTTTAAACAGAAGTCAAATTTGTTTTTTCAAGTAACTGAGAAGTTAGTTTTAATTACGCTTTCAATGCTTTCAATGTAAAACTTATCTTTTTCTGGTTTTGTGGTGACTTTTTTTTTAAAAAAAAAATCACATTATTTCCCCTGGTTCTGTAATGTTCCAGTTGCAGTTCACAACTAGTAAAGATACCTTCTGACAGATCTTGGTTATTGTTTTACTGATTTATCTCATCCAATTGCATTCCATTTCTTTATTTCCTCCTCAGTTTTTCCTATAACTTCTTCTTGATCTATTGTTTGTTTTTCTCCTTGCCTTTCTGTTAGTTCCTCTCTTTCTTTCATCTACCCAACTCATATTTTTATTTTTTCCTTTAATTCTCTCCTACCATTTGTGTGTTTCTTTTCTTTAGAAATCTCCTGTGCACATCCCTGCTAAGAAGTCATTTAACCTATGGCAAAAAAATATTATTTCTATTTAAATGCTGTATGCATTAATATAAATCTAGATGTATGTTTCTCACATCTCTATGTATCTAAAATAAGGCTTTTCTGGAGTAATTGCTCAGAAGTGGGCATGATTAAAAAAATATATTTTTTGCTTAGAATTTTCTGATGTACGTTTCATTTAATGTTTACATTTATGTTGTGATTGTAGCATGACTGTAGATTTTACTTAAAGATTCACTCTTGAGCTTTGTTTTGAAGAAGTGTCAGTACATGTTGCTTTACTAACTGCAATCTAAACAATACTGAAGTTAAAGATGAATGAAAACACTCCCTTAAATCACCATTTTTTTCCTGACTGCAGATAGTAGTTTATATCAAAAAACCATCAGTAGATGGTGTGATGTGACCGTAGCTGTAATTGCTTTATGTATTGGTAGAATTATACAGAATTTTTAACAGAAATATAAAATAATGTTGTTTTGCAGATGCTTATAAATAGAATATTAGCTCAGCAGCCATTTATAAAAAGGCTATTATTTTATTCAGGGCACTCTCCTCATGATTTATAGTAGCAGACAGAGATAGAAAGACAACAATTCATTTTATTGTGCATTCTTGCCTTTGTTAGAGAGCCTAAACAATCTTTATTTTTTAGCTTTGTGAAAGCATTTGCTTGGTGGCAAATGTGTGATGGAAGCGAGGTTTTGGTTCAGACCTCTGTCTTAGGAACATCTGTACGGCACTGCACAATTGAACTTTATTCTTCCTATGTGTTTCTCCCCAAATTGATTATTTGTCAGTTTGACATTGATTTAGTATCATGTAACATCAACTAACTAAAATAACAGGGCCTTCTATTACTTAAACAAAAAAGATTGAAGATAAAAATATTTAAATTGAATATAATTATAATTTAAATGTCCCAGTCCCCTCAAGTATTTTGTTCTAAAGAATATGTAATATCTGCTGATGTCTGTTATGATCAGTTATCGAGTTAGTGTTACAGGAGCTGTGGAAGTGAGTTATTTCAGTGTTGCTTCTCAGTATCATTTCTAGGCATAGTGATGGTTAAATTAATGGAAGTGTAGTGACACTTTTTATTAAGCCTTAATTAAATTTGGTCATAATATTTCTATTATAGTAAATTAATTAGCATCAAATTTTACTGGATGATTTTGACCTAAGAATGTACTGCTGATAAATAACCGTGCTGACTGCCTGTAATTTCTAAGATGTATTGATTATTTTTTTTTTTCCCTTAATCTGGTATTTGAATAGTGTTCAAACATTCATCATAATAGCAATTAATGACTAACATTTTTAGTATGAATGTTCCGTTATGGCTGATTGTGCGAATAGTGAGACACCAGCATTTTGTGTACAGCTATTGGTAAAAATCTGAATGTTTCTTTACAGCTTGATAGGTACAAACACTCTTATGAAGTATACTGTAATAACAACTGTTAGAAGGAATTTCCAATAGCTCATCTGTCAGGGTTTTTTTGTTTTGTGTTTTGTATGGGATTTTTTCCATGAGTACCACTAGATTTTATGTTGGGGTATTCTTTGTCGGTTTGAGAGAGTTTTTGTTAGCTATTGCATAGAATTTATTTCAGCCTTTTGCTCCATCTTCTGCCTAGCATCAAACTCCTAACAGTTTGCCTCTTTCTCTAACGTGCTGTTATGTTCATTTTCAAAGAGCACTTAGCAGGCTTCAATGTCCACAACTTGCAACTTGTGACATGAAGCAGTCACAGAAATTTTTACTAGACTGTTGCTTCTTAGCATGTTTCTTTTGGTTCCCACTCTAGGCTCATTCCTGTATTTCTTCAGCAAGAATTTACGTATCTCGTGTTACCTTTAAACTTCCTCAGGGGGAGGTTTAGATTGGGTATTAGGAAAAATTTCTTCACTGAAAGGGTTGTCAGGCACTGGAAGAGGCTGCCCAGGGAAGCGGTTGAATCACCATCCCTGGAGGTATTTAAAAGACGTGTAGGTGTGGTGCTTAGGGACAGGGTTTAGTGGTAGACTTGACAGTGCTAGGTTAACGGTTGGACTCAATGATCTTAAAGATCTTTTCCAACCTAAGCGATTCTATGATTATGTGATTCTGCATTTCTGACGCCTGCTCTTCATCAATGAATGTGATATGATGGCAATTGAGTGCTTAATATTTCTGTCAAAATAATTTTGATTCAGTTTTTCTTGTTGCTTTGTGTCCTCATCTTTGTCCATTTTTTCCAGACTATGTTTAATTTTTTCCTTTCTTCATAGCAGTGTTGTGATGTCTCCTTTACTTTCTATTATATATGATGACTCTTTCCTTTGCCGTTTGTAAGGTTCAGCTAATATTCTTAGAACTGAAGTTAGCTTAAGAGTTGTTAAAAAGTAAACATTTGGATAGTAGTATATGAAGTAAAAAAATCTATAAAATGTGCAGCAGCTTCTGTTGATGGTACACAAACAGGGATGAAATTCAGCTCAGCCTTTTACGTACAAAGCTCTTTAGATTATAGGACCTTAAGACAAGTGATAGCTATCCTCTGTGCACTGCAACACAGTCGCACAATGTTTCTACTCTGCAAAATATACTTACTAGATAATCATTTATATGGTTCATTAAAATAGGTTGGAACATACATTTGAAAAGCTAGAATTGCAAAACTATAGCAAAAGTGCAGGAAACAAGATTCTCAGACACTAGTATTAATGTTATTTTCATTTAGTTTGGTAGATGATGCCTGTCTAGTAGTAGACTCTGTTTATGTTGGAAGTTCTTCGTTAGTAGGTGTGAGAAAATTATTACGATTGAGTTTGCAGGAAACTTACATATCAAACAGTGGATTTATCTAATTAATTTATTCTTTCAGATCCTCCGACCACCAGTGTAAACAAACCCCAAGTGTCAGAGAGTGTTCATACCAATGCCTATGACATTAGTTCGGAACCAGAACAAGGGAACCTCTACTCACCAGAACAGACATCTCTCCATGAAAGTGAGGGTCTGTTGTGTGCATTTTAAATATTAGAATATATTTCTGTATTGACTGTATAAAAATATAATACAGTTATGAATGCAACAAATAACAAAGTTATACAATATTTTATTTTTGTGAAATTGTTGGATGCTTTTATTCTTATACTGACTTCATATCTACAGGGTCTGTCGGTAACTCAAGAAGTTCAACACAAATGAATTCTTATTCTGACAGTGGTTACCAAGAAGTGAGCAGTTTCCATAACAGCCAAAACTTGAGCAAATCGGAAAACAGACAGCAGCATTCCCTTATTGGAACCACTAATAACCATTTGGTGAGAAGCTCGCGAGCTGAAGGGCAGACATCGGTCCAGGTATGCTCAAAATAGTACACTTGATCACTGTGTGTACACTGTCTGTGACACAGTTTTAAAGACAATAATTGTATAACTGGACCTACCTTTGTGTAGACTGGAATTAATGTTTCTTAATTACACTTTTATTAAAATGTTTACCGGTTAAAAAACAGAAATGGCTTGCAGCAGACATAGACTTGTTTGCTGAAATCAGCTTGCATGTGATCTGGTTCATTCACTGCAACTGAAATTAAGTAAAACTTCTGAGGACTCCTGACTGCAGAGTACGCTGCTAATACCAAGAAAAGTGTCACTTAAAATTCAGTTATGATATTGGGGAAAACCACCTAGAATTTAGCCTGTGTGTAAACACAGTGCTTAAAGGAAGATGGTATTTGTGTTCCTTTACCTTCTACTGTTTCTGGCTTTTTTTCCCTCTCCTTTTTCATTAGTCAGAATGACAGTAAGACAGTAATTGACAAAACTTTATTAGTTCATATTAGAGCTCTTTGCATTACTGTTCCTGAATTTCCAAAGTGGTAGAGTAGTGAGGAAAGAAAGCATAGGTACATATTAACATAGAAAGCCAAAAAAGAATGAGGAATTGATGTTTTTTTAATGTTAAACTGCCATTTTATATATTAAGAAATACTGATTAGGAAAAAAGGTATAGGAAAACTTGAAGGAATTAGATTTACGGTAAAAAAGCTACTCCTCAGCTGCTTTTATATATTGTTAAATTGTGTGCACTTCTTGTTGACTTCTCTCTTATGCGAGAAAAGTATATCCACTATGTGGCCTAAATGATAAAAACTAATGAAACGTTTTTGTTTTTCAACAGCCTTCAGTAAATATCGCTACCAATCGAGTCATGAGACGTGTCAGTTCAGTCCCATCCAGAGCACAGTCTCCCTCTTACATGGTCAGCACAGGTGTTTCCCCTTCAAGGGGGTCACTCCGAGCATCTCTGGGTAGCGGGTATGGTTCTCCATCAGTTGCTGAGCAAAGATCCCTTACTTCTCATGCGTACTCATCCACTACTCTACCAGTACAGCGGGCGGCATCCCCATATGCTGCACAGAGACCTGCCTCCCCAACGGCTGTGCGGCGGATGGGCTCAGTCACATCCAGGCAGACAGCAAATCCCAATGGTGGGACTTCCCAGTACCAAACGTCGGTCAGAGTTGGCTCTCCTCTTGCTCTTAGTGATGTACAAACCAGAGTAGCTTCTCCGTCCCAATCTCAGCTGGGATCTTCTTCCCCGAAGCGTTCTGGCATGACTGCAGTTCCACAGCACTTGGGAACAACACTGCAAAGAACAATTCATGATATTGAACAATATGGACAGCAATATGATATATATGAGAGAATGGTTCCTCCACGTCCAGATAGCCTTACAGGTTAGTAAAAAGGTAAAGACACAGCTTAAAGCTTGGTACAAACCTACAGCTGTAGAAAACCCATAATGCAGTAGTTGTTTTATGGATGAAACATTGTAGCACTAGGACCTTATTGTGGTGGATGTATCGATCAGTTGTAAATACTGATGTCAAACACTATGTGTCAATCATACCCTAAGTTCCCTGTGAATACTGTCTTTCTCTTTAATTACTAGATTGCTAGCCATGCATTAAATTAAATTGGATGTTTTAAGTAGCTGAGTGAAATTCTGGGTCTTCCAAACAGGCATTTCTGTATTTTTGAAGATAAAGTACGTTTAAATGTATGTGCAAGTTACATACAAAGTAAAAGATATTAGACTGGAACTAGTTTTATGTCTAGTTCTTTCTTAAAATATGTAACTTAGTACCACTGAATTTTAGTCCTTTTTTTCCCTAATATTTCTAGGCTGTCTCAAAGTACTTCAACTTAAATATAGTTTAACCATTGTAATATTAGCTTAAAATAAAACCCTAAAAGGTAGAATCTATTCATCTGAGAGGCAGTTCTTATTAAGATGCGGTTACTTTACATTTTAAGTTCTGTGTGTGTTACTGGGTTTTTTTTTCTGACCTTCATCTAAATGAGCACAGAAGGTGATTTTGCAGTTGTGCCATACGCTCTTTTGAACAGACTGCAATGACTGTTTTTTCTTTTAAGCTATTATACTGCAGGAAATCCCCAAATATTCTCATTCCTCAACAAAAGGTGTAAGGTTGTTCTCCCTCGCCTCTGTTTGCCAGACATGGTA
>NW_009601947.1:3102-16952 GCF_000690535.1 Cariama cristata | reverse complement strand
TTATTATTATTATTATTATTATAAGTAATGTTTCTCAAACATTTTCCAGCTGTTACCTGTGTCTAAGGATCTGTTGCAGTAAAGCTATGAAATGACCATCACTGAGTCCAGAGGGTGTTGGATCAGGCCTTCCTGATATGTTGTCCTGCGCCACAACATTTCAGGCAGCACTTGAATAGCCCTGGATCTTTTTTTTGTGTCATTGACTCTACATCTGCCTATATAATCATCACCTTGCTTTGTGGCTGCAGTCTATTCGTTCCCCCGCTAACATTAAACTAGCTCTAAACTGACCAAAGAGAAATTAGTGTAAAACACCTCTGGCTGCAGCAGCTCAGTCTTTAAATAGGTTTTCTGGCACATCTGTGCTTGCCTGAGATGCATCCTGCTGCAACTGCACTGCTGTAGCTAGCAGAGCCCTTAACTGTATGGTTCCTAGCTGGTTGCTACCAGACCAGAGTGTAGAAGTCAACAGGAGAACACCAGCCAAAAAAGGTGTTGATTAAATCAGAGTTAGCCCACTGCATGCAGGAAATGCTGGGAGACCAGAGAAGTGGAATGCATACCCAAAAGTTAAAAACTCTGATATTGGCTGGTCAAGCTGGAGGAAGGCACTTGTGCCCTTTTCAATCCTAATGACGTGCAGAAACAAGCTCTACAACTTACAGAGTTATAAAGCAGGCATGTTTATTTCAGCACCGTGTGCAAGGGGGATCGCTCCTCCAAACTTGCACACTGAGTAAAATGAAGATACATATTATATACCATGAGACATTTGCATATTCATAGTACACTACATATTCCTTGTTATTCACACTTAGGATTGGTTATAAGTTTGTTGTTTCTAATGTAAATTAGTATGCATCCTCAGTAAGCACTAATGAAGCCTCTGTATTAACTATGCATACTCCCCAAGTGGGGTTTTGCCCTCTTTCGGGGGGGCCATTTGAGTTGGAGGTCGCGATCTCTGTCTGCTCTCAGCCAACTGATTGTTGATGTCTGTGGGTTGTAACGTTTTATCAGCTTGGCTCCCTTCATGTCTAGAATTCCCTCTCTTGGAGCTCTCTCTCCACATTCTTGCCTACTGACTTAGATAACAGTGTCCTTTCTTCTATCATTTGTTCTTTTTCTTGATGCTTCCCAACCTTGAGATGCTAGGCTAAAGAATGTGCCTGGTTTTCTGTTAATTTAGCTGAATTATTTAACCTTTTGGTATCATTTGAGGTCATTTCATGTTTGATTTAAGTTTTGAAGGCTGAAAACGGGCTTTCACTTGACCAATACCTGTGTCTTGTCTCCCTCAGGAAATTTTACCATCCAAATGTTTGCTGGCCTACAAGCCCAAGCCAGAAAAAGCCCAAGCCAGAAAAAGCCCAAGCCAGAAAAAGCATCCTCTTCTTGGCAAGATCTGCAGTGTAGACCAACTCTAACAAACAGGGACCCCATCTTTGCTAGCATCTCCGCTCACTGCTGCAGTGCAGAGAAAAGCAAGAGGAAGAGCATGGCAATAAAACTACTAGCATTTGTCTTTCTCCTTGTTTGCCCAGTGTCCTGGTTTTGACTAAAACAGGACCAATTCTCCTCTCAGCAGATTTTCCTTCAATTAAGTTTCTTCTAAGTAACTGCACTTTCTGAAGTTGACTAAATGTTTATCAGACACTGTCTGCTTTTAGAATTGATAAGGCTTGAAGTTTATAGTTGTTATCAAGGTAACGGTGGGATTGGTATGCAGAAAGGCCCATGTTTGTAGTTATTCTTGTGGGAAACAAGGTCACTGTTGGCTGTCTTATGTTCCACATGTGAAAAAGTGTAAAAGGGTCGCACCTGTGGGAAGCTGCGGACCAGACAGGTGACCAAAAACTGACCAACAAAGTATTCCATCCCATAAACATGGATACTCAGTATAAAGCTCAGGGATCATGGGGGTCGGCCTTTCTTTCATGGCCGGCATCCTTGTGGGACTCTGCTCATTCTCCTGCCTCCAGTCCCAATCCATGCATTCCTGAATCTGGTTCCTGGTGGCTGCTGATTCCAACACGGGACATCCCGGTGTCTGTCCTGCCGTGTCAGCGGTGTGAGCCATCACATCACGCAATTCCATGATGATCATTGGGAAGCTCAATATTGATTTTGTATATTTTTATTTCTATTAGTAGTAGTATTAGTATTAACAGTATTATACTCTTTTTCACTGCTATTGTTTTCTTAAAGTTGTTTGAATTTTCCAACCCATAGGTCTCTGTCCCTTTCTCCCTTCCTTTCCCTTCTGGGGAAGGAAGGGGTTAATAGAGAGCATATGTCACCTGCTTTAATTGCCAGCCCAGCCTTAAAGGGGGACACTCAGACAAAGAGACTTGACAACATCTCATCAGCAAAAATTCTCTGAACAGTCAAGGATAATTTGAATAGGATCTAAATTAAAGAATTCTTACTATAACTACATATTTGACAATTTTTATTATTTTGTCCCCACAAAATGAAGTATTGGAAGTGTATGAGGTCATTGACAAGTTCACCCATTAGGAGAACAGTATTTCTGTGAAGAACAAAGCTTAAAATGCACCAGATGGTAAAATAAAAGCTAAATCTTTTTCTGATAACGAGTTCAATAAGCTAAATTAGAAAGATGCCCTTCATAGCAGAAGTTACATGACACAGAGGACAACAATGGAGTCCTTTTCTGCAAACATCTGTTAGATGCATTGGCCTGTAAGGGCATACCTGGCAAGCACATGTACTTAGCATGTCTGCAGTCCATTCATCAGCTTTGGGAGCTATTCTGGGCCTCGCAGGGCAGGAGGCATGTGGTTCCAGGTGGTCACCATCCCAAGAATCCCCCCCCCAGCCGCAACACTGCAGCCCTTCAGCAGCCTCTGGGGGCAACTTCTGGATTAGTCCTGCTGCGAGCTTCCAGGGGATGGTGGGCACTCTGCTGTGTGGTGATTATTCCCTTGTGAGCTTTGGCTGTGGTTTACCAGCAGCCTTTCCCTTTCTCAATTCCCTCTCAGCTAACCGCTCAGAAGCTCATTCATTACCACTAAGGGATTTGCCACAAGAGCAGAGGGCAAGTCTTGTCTTCTCCTAGGAACTGCCTCACATGACCCTAATATCATCATCCTGCTGGGACAATAACTTCTGCTGTTGACTCATTTAATGTATTTAGTGTTTTAGTCTATATTTTAATTTTTTTTAGTGTATATTTAAACTGCAACAATAAAAACAAATAAAAACTGGAAAACAGATGTCCATGTATTTACTTAGACAATTTGAGCTGCTGCTCAAAAGTGTTGTGGTATTTGATGTATTTTAGAGCAGACATTAAAGCATGACATTTTGTATAGACATCATGGAAGAACAATTAAGTGTACTAGTATAACAATTAAGTGTGCTAATATTCTTCTTCAAGAAAATTTTCTGGAAGACATTTAATATATTGACAAAAGCCAAGACAATTATAATGCCCTCAAGACTAATGAAACAGGCACCTTCAGCATCAGAATTTAGTGTTCCTCTTCCTGATTCACATCATACTAGTCCAGGTGCTATATTCTTACTTTTATATAGACAGAACTTTAAAATGTATTTAGAAACCAAACTTTTGCCAATATCAGCAAGAGTTACAGTCCTGTTCATGTCTGGATATTGCATAAAGCTTTCATAAAGTGAAAATGCAATCTATTGGTCCAATTCAACATTAGATTATGTGATTAATTGCTGTATCAATATTAGATTACTTCTTATTTTCACTTTCCAAAAGAGAGCCAAGATTTTTATCAGCTTTAATTCTTCTTTATGTTAATCTTTATGTTGGATTGTATTTTATTCAAAACATAAACACCATTATGCTCTGGTCTGATAATAATTTAGGCAATTTTGAAGATAACAGCAGTTAAGCCCCCTAATCCCATATGTAGCAAAAGTGTTTACTGTCTGGTTTATGACTATGTCATTAATATTTTTGGAGTGTACAGTGTTCCGGAGCCACTCTGCAAGCAAAGCATAAAATCTGTAATACTGATCCATCTCTGGTTTTTAGACAACTGGGTTTTGCTCAGACATTTCAAATGAAAATGTAACATTAACCACTTCAAAACAGCTTTTCAATTATATCCACTACGAGTACTGGTGCAAACGCAAGGAAATTTATCAGAATTGTTATTGCTAGTCTGTATAATCAGAGGAACATCTACTTTAGTTTAAATGGGGAGCATTTGGCTTTGGAACAAAAGAGCCCAAGTTGGTTTTACCCTCCACAGTGCAGGTTTGGGTAGAAATGACATCTATGATTTAGCCCCAGATTAACATAGCCTTTCAAAAGACTTGTGCATGACAATACGAACAAACCGACTTAAAAACTGTGTTTCTTTACTTGATAAGGATATTAATGGTTTAAGAAAAAGAATTTTGATCCTCATACACTCTTAGCATGGCACAGCGTATCTGAGACTCAGTAAGCATTGTCTCTATTTTGCAAGTAAAGAGTGAATACTTCTTTTGCAAGTAAAGGCCAAAGTTTTATTTCACAATAGCTCTTGATCATTATAATAAAAGATAATTGAATATAATTATGTCTTACTTTACTTTCAGCAGCAGGCCAGTTCCATAAAATAATGTAACATACCGAAATATATGTAAGTATAATGTTTGTAAAGACAGATATCACTTCCATTATATAGGTGCGTGCACAGATACTGTGGGGAAAGGTACATTCTAAAACTGTAGAAAAATACTAAGAGTTTGGTGCAAACATTTGACAAAAAGGGCAGTTTAACTGTCTGTCCATTTTTTGAGGGCTTTGTGCCTACTTTTACAATCGGGTACAGGAAATATGGCTGAATACTCAGGGCTTCCATCTTTGGGCACCCAACTGTCATGTCACTGCACCAGCCGTGTGCAGGGTTGCCCCAAGCCAGGACAGCATGGGGGATCTGCACACACAGTGTTTGTGCCTCCCAGTCAGTAGCCAGAGGATGGCATACGCATGTGCAGATGGTCAGAATGAAAAAGTCCTCAGGACTGGAGCATGAGAGAAAATGGCATTTACCGACACAAAACAGGTAGGTTTGATGCTTTTTGGTGAGACCTGACAGCAGCTGCCATCTCAGGTGCTTCCCACAGAAAGCTTTCCACACATGAGGAGGAATGCTTAGACCATTCTGTGTTGTGAGTGTCATGTAAGGTAGCTACAACATAGGTCTGGGGTTTGGCCATTCAGTAAAATTTTGTATCACATTTACTTGTGGACATCGTCTTTGATGCAACACCTTTTTTTGGTCAGCTGGAGACTAACTCAGAAGAAGTGCGTATTGAGAAGTATGGCCTGATTCACTACAAGCACACTAAAGCACAATATGATTGAAGCCTTCAAAATTTTGGTGTTATGAACAAAAAGCATTTGGAAGAACTTGAAATTTCTGGTTAGGATTAATATTAATTCCTGCACATTAAGTCTCAGGAGCTGCACTGGGGTTACACAAATATTTGTAGATTCCCTTGCCACTGTTCTTTTTGTTAATTGCTGATCATGACCCAAGCAGTTATCTTTCTTTTTCTCCCCTTGCTCCTCTGGGATCATTGTAGAGAGGATTTCAATCTTTCTGGCACACCAGACATAGCAATATAAGGAAAGCACCTTAACATTGTACAATGAAGAGAGATAAGATAGAGCTGATAGATAAGGAATGACAGCTAAGCTTATTTTCAAGATTGTTTAAAACCAGAACATGTATATATATCAGTAGTTTCCCACAAGAATGTATCTTGAAGCTAGCAGTCAGTGCTGGGATGGGGACTGTGTAACATACTCTTCAGTACCTTGGAATCTAAGCCCACAAATATTCATTTTATGGGGGACCCACTCAACCATGTCAAGTTATCTATGCACGCACCTGGTTATGGGATTTGGCACTTGGACTAGAATTTAATACTGATGGACACTGCATATGACATGACACAGCTGACAGGCACAGGCTTAGTCTGAATGGCCATTGTGAATGTCTCCATGGCCATTAAGCAGCTCTTGTTTCCCGCAGGTGGTCCAGCAGCAGTGGTAGGGCACTGTCAGCATCTACTGCTTCATCCACCCAAGTAAAATTTCATCTGATAAAAGGAAAGTTATACAAAATCTGTATGAAATGAAAGTGTTAAAATACATTTTGGTTACTTCTTATTCGGATATTTCTGAGACAAAGTTGTGATAATCACACTTAGAA
Organism: Cariama cristata; assembly: GCF_000690535.1. Lineage (NCBI taxonomy): Eukaryota > Metazoa > Chordata > Aves > Cariamiformes > Cariamidae > Cariama > Cariama cristata. The sequence goes on along the minus strand of NW_009601947.1, from coordinate 10,740 downwards.
CCAGATTTGAAAAGCCCAGCGTTTCCTTTTGACTTCATGGCTGTGGACTTCACTGTGTCTGCCCCTGTACCCTTGAGGCCTGTATTACTGCAAAGATGATATCAGCAACTGTGATATGAAAAATAACCTGGCAGTCAGACACTTACCTCGGATTGATTGTACCCAAAAAGAGACTGAGGACAGGATGGAAAGGAAAACTGCAGATGCTGATCTCTAGGTAAACCACGCTACCCATGGAAGTAACTCATCAAGCCAGATCCTCATCATAGTCAGCTGTTTCCAGGTATGTGGCCTCCTACACTTGCAAACAATCTTCTCCCCCAGGCATGTGCCCTGACCCTGCAGCTGGGGAATGGAAGAGATACAATGTCAGCTCTTTGCTACCTGGGACATGGGTGCATTGGGAAAATCCTTCTGGATCATTTTAGCTCGCTTTGGGAGAAGACACAAAGTAACCTTAATGCATAGCAGGATCCAGTGCCACAGGCACAAAAGTAGTGTTAGAAGGACTGCTTTTGTTTTGAAGAGGTACTGAAATGCTAGTATGTAACACTGATGTCTTAATAGATGCCTCCAACACAAAGTTCATGTTAAAAGCATGCATCTCTCTGCAGTAGAGTTTTCTAAGTTGGGGAACTTTTCAAATCACCTTACATCAGCATTGTCAGAGAGCCAGTGTGCCTAATCACATGCTCTTTTGCCACATGCATATTTCTGCATCCTAGCAAATAGTGCACTCAAATGAGTGCTCAGTGTATTGCTGTGAGAGAAAAACAACAGTTAACAAACAAACAAAACCTCCAAAATGTCAGCAGAGGTCTAGTCAGAAAAAAAAGGACAATTCCTCTTATGCACAGCAGGGATCAGACAACTCATAATACCCTGTCACAAACATTAATTATCCTCAGTGCTGCAGGATACAATTGGGATACTAAAGGTCCTCAGTAGGGTGGCATGCCATGATAACGTAATCTGACTTGCAGGAATGGTCAGGGTCCAGATTTGCTCTCCCTATAATTAATGGGAATAGCTCCTGACAGACACCAGAAGGGGAAGAATGGAAGGAGGGAGAGAGCATATCAGTTCCTACTGGAGTTCTCCATTAAAGCAAAAAAATTACACTGGGAAAAAAAAAAAAAAATATTAACTTAGCTTGGAAATGGAGAAAATTGCCTGAGAAGTTCTGTCAGAGCGTGTAACAGTTTGCTTAATGGTGTGGTTGCGCAGTGAAATTGTTTCCAAGGAGAATGTTGAGCCTGAGGAATGTTTCCCAGCTTTATCATGTACCACTCTAGAATATGCTACCAAATGGACTATTGTATAGCCACAGGGGTTTAATACCTCTCTCAACATAGATTTAGCTAAATATCTGTAAAGGGTGCCAATCTGTATTTTGTTTTGCTTGGGTAGTAACTACCATTTGTTTATTTATAGGGCACTGACAGTGTGTGTTAATCGCTTTACAGACATGTGCCTTTTGACAACAGAAAAGTCCTGGCGTCCTAAGCTCATTGTGGGTTCCCTTTCCCGTGGGTACTCAAGTGCCCACTCAGCGAGAAGGCAAGGAGGAGAGTGGCAGGGGCAAAAGCGGCTTTAAGCAGTATTTTGTGCTGGCTCAACTCTGGGGGTTACCTATCTGAGTGGAGTTCAGAAGTGTCCTGTGAATATTTATGTGGGAAGTGGATGGTGCCTATGACTAGTACCCACGGGAAACACAGGAAAAAGTGGAAACCTGTGGACGTTATTATCAGCAGCACTACAGAACAGCCTGCACTACCACACACCTGTTTGGCAGCTGGGCTTGTGAGCACATTGCTCTCACTAGCATTTAAACCACTTGTAATCTCACCTTGACCTTTAGATTTTGGTCCATGCCCACACACAACTAAAACCATCTAATTATCCCAGGCTGTCTGCTGATGAATTATCCTTGCAAATTCCCCTGCCAACAGTCCCACCTGTTTGAATTATTCTGGAACTATGCAATATACAGCGTTGCATATTTTTCTCCAACCTGCCAGAGAGCTCTGTAACATTTAGCCAGGCCTCTCACCTTCTTCACGTCTCTTATCTTCCAAAGTATGTATGGCAGGCTATTTCCTCTCACAGGTGTAATCCGCAGCATTACCCTTAATTATATACTTCACTAAGGGAAAAAGCTCGTTTTATGGCTTCCTGCTCTTCCTTATCAATTGCCTGAAGAATGGTTCAGACTGGTACAAAAGCTTGTTTGTGAGGGGAAAGCAAGAACACCTCATTTTCCCTGTTGCACCCCACAATGTTGGTTTTTCAGCCGAACATATTTCTGTGGATTGTCTAAAGGCTGCCTGCAGGCTTGCAGTCCATGTTACCTACCAAGGACAGGATATATATACACACACTCCACATAGGCTTGCATGTGTTTTTTTATTAAATGATATATTTCACAGGTGTGGCTAACAGCAGGACAAATACAAATGCAGATGTGACTATTCATTTAATCTTCTGTGCTGCAAGGTGAACCAAATATCAACCGAAGGCTGACATTCAATTCTCAACACTGTCATTCCTATGGTGCGTGGCAATGCCGCAGCGCTATCCACACAAGCTCCCCAAGCATGACACACCGGCGTGCGTGTTCCAGTGTAGGGATGGATGGTGCCTTTCTGATTTGCCTCCGGTCCCCTGAGCAGCTGTGCTGGAGGCAGGAGTGATATCCTCTGAATCTCTGTCACTGTGCCAGGCCCATTGCATTGCTGTGCCTCCACCGTGAGCTATTCCACTCCAGTCGTCTCCAGCGCCTTGCATATTTGACATTGCATTATGCATGTAAAACTATTCTTCACCAACATGCAAGTGACTCTGTTTCATACATCTTAATAGCCCATTCATTTCCACTGAAAACAACAGCTTGATACTTTGCTGTTCTGCCAACAGGCAGGAACTACTCAAAAGTGCTCTGCTTTCATTTCCTACTTTGAAAGGGACAAAAATCTGATACCCCAAGAAAAGCAAAAAACGCAAACAGGAAAGAATAAAAAATACAAGAACATAATCTAATTGCTGATCCCAGTTTGACCCTGGAATACTGACTGATCATAGTGTTTTCAACCCCTGTTAGCACAACACTTGCCTGACATTGAAGTTTTCCAACAGAAGAGTACTGCTAATGTTCCTTTGATTCATTTTCACTTTTAGCTCATTTCAAACCTTTTCTAATTTCTGTCTACTGCAGACAGAAATCAACAATGGCCATGCTGATCCTTCTAAGGTAGTTGTGCAGTAGTAGTAATCCAAGAAAAAAAACCAATCCTTGTCATGTCATGCTTCTTGTTGGCCAAATCAGTGTCTTCAAACACATCTGCAAATCACCTACACAGAGTATTTTCAGGTTCCCATCACAGACAGCCTCAGCTCCCTGGAGCTATGCTGGGAAACAGAAGACTGGCGTCATGGAGGGCCAAAAGGTATTGCCACAGGTATAGCTGTAGCTACCAGATCAGTCCCTGCATATGTAACTGGTAGTCTCTCCTCGCTCTGTTGTCTCATCTGTTGCTGCTTCTAAAGTATTTCCACTGGGGCTCTTCTGGATCTTAGTATTGTTTTTAAATCCAGGAAAACAAAAACCAAAGACAATAGTGTAAACAACGGGCTTTAGAGCCTCCTGAGCTCTCTGTTTCCTCTCAAACTGCTTGTCAATGCTGCTTCTGTAGTATTTGCGATTGAGATCTGGCCACAAGAAGTCCTCAAACCTGAAGGCAGTGTTACAAGTGTGAAAAACCTGTCCAAAACCTCAGCAAAAAGCATCAAGTTGGATACAAATGGTATTTGTGTCAACTTCCTCACACAGCAACATTTCTACTGCATTCACTTGGGGAAATATTCGGTTAGGACAGAAAGCAGGACTACTTATCCCAGCATTACACAACTTTAAGACTGTATACTCCACATAAGAGATACTATGAAAGATCAAGAGAACAGGACAATGTGTTGAGGGTCTTCACCATAACCTTTCCTCTAAAATAGTACCAAGATCCTATCTTACACTCATAAAAATTTACTGCATCTTTTGCCCAAACACTTATTTGACCTAATATTGGCACAGACACGTATATTCTTGCACAGATACCATCACGTTTTACAGTAAACTGTTCTGAGGCCAGGTGTGAAACCAGAAGCAATGGTGGTTGTTTCTCTTAGATAAACGGATGGTATGGAAGGTGTTTCTCTTAGATAAGTGGATGTTGGTCAAAGAATACTCAGTGAACGTGAATAAAACCTGACAGCCAACTGCTTGTTTTCATTGCAAGAGCAGATCTGTGAAACCCACAATGTTTAACACCATGCTACTGAAATCTGCATTAATCTGTGAAACTGGGTGGCTTTATGGTGGCCATGAAAATAGTAATTGTTGTCACCAAGTTTATTTTTCAATCTGAATTTGGACAATATGACTTTTTTGCCATAAATAGACTTTTTGTTTATGTTTTCTCTTTTCAAACTTAAAGACTTGCTTTCATGCTAACTAGCAGTGAGTGTGCCTTGCATATTTCAGCCACATATCCAGAATAATGGAGGTGAAAATTGTGACTGTGATTGACATATGTGTGTTGCTGTACTGGTCGTGCAGTTACAGTCCCAAGTCACACACATGTTCCATTAGCTGCCTAAGCATAAGGACTTAACAGTAACTACAAAATAAAAAATGTAGAGGTAAAATGTAGAAGTACAACATTCTTAAATGTAGCTTTTTAATTCTGATTAAAAATTTAATTCTGATTACTAATTTAATCACTTTAACTCTCATAGCTACCACAGCGAGCTGTAGGGACTAGAACTGAAAAAAAAAAAAAAAAAAAAAATTAATCATAAAAATTTAGAGCTTTAATGTGCCCATTATGAAATCAGTGCCAAAACTCTTAAACACTTCCAGTTGTTGCAATGCCAGGCCATGCACTTGTGACAGACCAAGTGATTCTCTTTGTTTTTTACAGCAGTTTTGCTTTTGTGCACAAATGTCCTTGCACTTCCCCCTACTATAGGTCAGATTTTCCAGCCAGCCACTTTCCTCATGCACCTAGGAACCCTTCTCCTTTCTGCAGGGCACAATTCTCTAGGGACCCTTCATTATGTTGGCAATGCATTCTCATTTATCTGCTTCTAACTTATTTGAGGTTTTTAGAGTGCTGCTGAGAGTGGCTTGAGTTAGACGACTCTTGGCCTTTACGTGACAGGAGGAAGAAAAGCTCCTGACAGCCCAAAGAGGGCAGCCAGTTTTTTGCAGAAGCCATAGAAAAGGCCAATGAAAGGCCGTAAGAAAGTTCATCACACTTGACTGCATTAGTAACCAGTTACAGAAAAGTAGCATAGGAGCTGACAAATTAAAAACTCATGGTGAAAAAGATGTGGCAGAGACAGCTGCTGAGTAATGTCTTGAAGTCCCAGCATGACTGATGCTGTCAGTAGTGTGACCTATGCAGTGTGCCAGTTTCAAACACAAGCAGCTGCTAAGGTTGTTGATTGAATATACAAATGTGTACAAGGGAGAGCATCCAACTTTTTGCTCTGTTGAGGTTTGGGCAAACCTAAAACTTTCTGTCATTTTGCCAGAGCACATTTTGTCCTCTGCTTGCCAGATCTATGGAGGAAGATATTTTGGAACACTGGCATTTGAACTTAGGACTACCACCTTCATCAAATTCAGAATGATTTTAAGAAAACCTCTGAGGCTTAAGTAACACATTAGGAAATGTCAGCACACCTGCTATCTCTTTTTGTTTGTTTGTTTCAAGTACAGTCACAGGAAACATCTTCTTTTTCCTTTTATAATATAAAAGGGAAATGAACAAGGAGAGAGTTATGGAAAAGCCAGGAATGGGAGATGATGTGAAAATAACATGAGGAAATTCTAGAGACTGGAAAAAAAGAAGGAAATAATTGGAGGAAAAAAGGAAAGAATAGGCTGAATTATTAAGAGATCAGATTCAGTTATCATTTACACAGTTAGAAATCAGGAGAGGTGAAGAACACTAAAATGACGAGCTCCTGTTAATTTGAGACCCTTGGATTTGCCATGTGGATTTGTCCAAGTTTTTTCATTTCCCTTTTGGTTTTCCACTTCACTTTTAGTGTGAAATCTAGACTTCAATCAGGGTACAAATAAAGGTTTATTTTCTTGAAAGACATAGGCTGTGTTTTACTGAAAGAAAAGGAAATGGTAGTTTAGATGAGCAGATATTTCTGTGGACACTATGAATACAGCTTTTTTTTTATTCCTACCATCTATATTATCCTACAAACGTTTACTGAAACTAAGCTACTGACTCCAGGCCTCTTTCTATATCTTCTACTTTTAGTTTCTTTGGAGATACCTTCTACACAGAACAAAACATGAAAGCAAAGCTACCATTCCTTGCCATCATATGACCATGAAAAATACCTTGTACCTAAACAACAGGTTTATGCAAGAATGAGTTAGGGTGAGTGGAACAGGCACTCATCTGGGTAACAGAAAAGGGATATTCTATACTGTCACTGTCTAGTCTTGGAGGTCCTTCACTTCTGGGGCAAGTTAGGCACTGGCAGGAGAAGGCACTAGGGGACACCGATACCGGGCTGTGGCTGCAGAGCAGCAAACCTTTGTGTGTCCAGATCTGCTTAGCACTCCGGGACAGGTCTCACAGGCAGAAGTGATGACCACTCTCTCTCTTCATTAAATGAAGGGGAGCTGATGGCGCCAGTATGGGGCCAGATCAGATCATCCTGTAAAGAGGGACAGAGACAGCCAAAGGGCTGAATGCAGGCTTTGTTACCTAGAGACAGTAAAACCTTGCTGTTGGTTTCTAGAAAGAAAAAATACAAAAGCTACGCCTTCAGTAGCTCTCAGGTGACACCTGGTGGACAAAAACGAGAGGCGAAAGAAGCCTGCCTTCACAGTGCAGAACTGTACCATCCCTGCTCCCACCTGCACTACTGCACTTGCTGCTGGTGTACCTATCAGCTGCCCTCCCTACTATGCTTTTTCCCCCCCGAGTGCATTATTACAGCGCCCCAGAATAAACATATCATTCATGTACCCGCAATAGCCTTTTTTTTGCACCTGCTTCCATTTTTTTCATACCCTGGCTGATGCCCTGAGTTGGTTTAATTCTGACTTGTGAGTCTGAGGCTAGACTAGAGTGGAGAGGGTTTTTTCAGAAACAAAAATACAAGGAAAGCCTGTGTTAGCAGCAACTAGGTGTTTTTAAAGTCTAGGATAACTAGACAATTTTATGAACGCTTTCACAAGTGGATAGTTGTACCCATAGGATTAAAGGCTTTGATTTCTTCTGACCATTAAATTATTCTTTCTCTTTTAAACTACTTTCACTTTTCTTCTCTAACACTGGCTGTATTTTCTGCTTGATACTTTACAACTGCCCTAACACAATCTTGTTGAGGACTCAGAGATAAGTCACCAATAAAAAAACCCCAACACTCTGAAGAGAAACATCTACCTAGGAAAGTCTTTTTTCTGGGGATCTGCATCCAGTGAGTGAACGCTTATGACTCCTGGTAAGACAGGTGGCTTCCTCAAGGACCTCATGGATGAGGATACAATGTTACTGCACAGTCCTTTTTCTTTATTTGGCTTGAAGGATTTCAGGAAAATGTGAAACA
>NW_009601947.1:0-3071 GCF_000690535.1 Cariama cristata | reverse complement strand
CCAATACTGTGACAGATGAGGCCTCTTCCATAAAGACAGGTGTCTGTGATCAATTCTTTGACTGATCACAGAATCAATTTGGTTGGAAGAGACCTCTGGGATCATCGAGTTCAACATTTGCCCGAACACTGCCCAACCATAGCTCTAAATGCCACATGCAGTCTCTTCTTAAACACCTCCAGGGATGGTGACTCCACCACCTCCCTGGGCAGCCCATTCCAGTGCCCAACGATCCCTTCTGTGACGAAATGCCTCCTCATTTCTAGCCTGAACTTCCCCTGGCCCAGTTTCAGACTATAAGATTGCTGGCATTGCATCTTCCAAGTTAACAGGTTTTTTCCTGTTATTTGGGCTTTTTTATCGTATGTGTATGCAGTTCCTTTAAATTTTAACAGTTTCATTTTTTCTTGATGTATTTCCATGCCTTATTTTTGTGCAAAATATTGAACGGTTATATGAAGCAGAACACACACAGAAGTCAGGGATTCGGTAAGTTCAAATACCAAACTAAGCTGAGAAGAAGAGAGTGTTGAGAGGTCAGGATGTAATTACCCTATGTAATTATCTAGCTTCTGGATCTAGATTACCTGCTTACAAAAAGGACACAGAGGCCACCCAAGAGTGGTGGCATTGTATTTGGTCTGGCTGCGACAGAGTTAACATTCTCCACTGCAGTCCATAGACAGCTGTGCTTTGTGCTTATAGCTAGAACAGTGTTGACACCACTCCAGTGTTTGGGCTACTGCTGATCAGTGCTTGCACAGCATCAGGGCTGTCTCTCCAACACTCCTCCCAAAGGCCAGTGGGCTGGGGGTGGGCAAGAGGTCAGGAGGGGACACAGCTGGGACAGCTGACCCAAACTGACCAAAGAGATATTCCGTACCACATAACATCATGCTCAGCAATAAAAGTGAAGAGAAGGGAGGCAGGAGGGCATTCGTTATTAAGGTGTTTGTATTCTAAAGCAACTGCTATGTGTACTGGGGCCCTACTCCCCAGGAAGTGGGTGGACATCACCTGCTGATGGGAAGTAGAGAATAAATCTTTTCTCTTTCCTTTGCTTTTGTTCATTAAACTGCCTTCATCTTAACCCACAAGTTTTTAATCTTATTTTCTCCCCCTGTCCTGCTGAGGAGGGAGAGTGACAGAGCAGCTTGGTGGGCACCTGGTGTCTAGCCAAGGCCAACCCACTACAGGCATATGCTGGCTTAGACGAGACCTGCTCCATAGAGGGAATGAAGTAACATCCCAGCCCAGCCAAAAAACAGGGCTCATCTTTATACCAGCATCACAACTTGATCAGCCTGACCCCTCCCCCGTTGCTTAAAGCCAGAACTAGCCAAGCCCAGCTCTGCTCCAATACCTGAAATATCTCTGCTCATGGTTTGTAGGGCATCTTTGTAAAGTCCTCAGGGTTCTGAGTAACTCACAAGTAAAGTGTGTGGCAAACAATAATATGGATTGACCATCCAGAAATTGGAGAACTACTGAACAGTATCTGAATTACACTACGACTGGAGCCACCTTGTTGAAATGCTTGCTGAAAACAGGTGCTTGCTGTGGAGCAATCCCTGACCAGCTACCAGTTTGCTGATTCTAATAACAGAAATCTTGAAAGTGCTGACAGATACCAAAGGAAAGCAAATACAAACAAGTTCTAGAAGATACACTTTTTTCCTTTACATCCAATAGAGAAGGAAAAGACAAAGAAGACTTTAAAACACTGCTATGGAGAGAATAAGTTTACAAGCCATTTCAGGTAGCAATCTGTGAGAACAATCCCCCTTAATTTAAGCTCCTGACTATTTTCAGGTTTTAAAGTGTTCTCCTTTACTTGTTAATTCCTATTCAGCACATACAAAGAAATCAAATGCAAGTGCAGTCATAAAATACAAGGAGGGAAAATATATCAGGAAAGTGCTCTTAAAAACATCAATTAGGCAATAAAGTGTCTTCAGCTTAGGCCATTTGGTTAGCATCTGTGAATGCTTTTGTGTTCTGCAGCTGGGAAAACACCAGTTTGTAAAATCTTTCTAGCTAGCAAAGCCACTGCACAAATAGATTCTTTCTTTTCTGCAGAAATGTTAGTTGGGAACTCATTAAAAGTTTGATTGGTGTACATGAGTGAAAATCAAGATCTTGAGAGTTCCAAAAACATACTGAATAATGTGAAACTCTTTATCTTCTGTCAGGATAATGAGGATACATTCCGGTCTTCCTGAAAGAAGCAACCAATACAAAACCTTAAATCCCGACATAAGTGAAACCAGAGCCAGTAACAAGCACGCTCCATGAGTTCGGAAAGGAAAAAGAAAAAATGTTAAAACATACACAAGACCATTAATCAGTCATAATCAAATTACAACCACACATGGCTCTTCCCAATGAACACCAGCCACTGAAAGAAGAGGGGGACACAGTGCTACCCTACAGCAAGCACGACTTGGGGCATACATTTGGTGGATCTCCACACACAGGATTCCTAAGCAGCCCACAGGTCCCAGCTCTGTCTACCGGGTCTTCAGCACGTCGCTCTGATGTGACCCCAGCTGGTGATGCCCAGCCTATGGCCCCGGCTCTTCAAGACAATTCAGGGGCCTCAAACAGCATCGGAGAACAGTTTGGGGCCTTTCAAGGCCGTCGGCTTCGCATACATTTGGTGGATCTCCACACACAGGATTCCTAAGCAGCCCACAGGTCCCAGCTCTGTCTACCGGGTCTTCAGCACGTCGCTCTGATGTGACCCCAGCTGGTGATGCCCAGCCTATGGCCCGGGCTCTTCAAGACAATTCAGGGGCCTCAAACAGCATCGGAGAACAGTTTGGGGCCTTTCAAGGCCGTCGGCTTCTCCAAACGCTCCCCACCTCAAGGGCAGGCCCGCAAGGCTTTCGCGCCTGCGGGCGCTCTGGGTGGCACCTTCCCCCGGCAGGACAGCGGCTCGTCTCACACACAGACAACACGCTTCACACAACGCAGCACAGGCCCTCCAAGCATAAATATCCGGCCCTCCCCGTCGAAACCCCAGGATTTCGGGAGGCTTAAACCGCCCACACAAGGGCCGCCCCTCAGCA
>NW_009601946.1:50384-53135 GCF_000690535.1 Cariama cristata | reverse complement strand
CCCAGCCTGTATCCATGTTTGGGATTGACCCGACCCGTGTGCAGGACCTTACACTTGACCTTGTTGAACTTGTATTTATTTGCCATTTTAATAATGTTTTCTTGTGTCAGGCTAAATCACTGACATCCCAGCAGTATCCCAAAACTGAATTGATCCTGAGCTGCTACGTGTGATCCCAGAGATATTCAGGCTTTTGCCCTTGCGCACTCAGATGACTTCCATAGTCACGAGTGGACTTGCAGCAGGAGATTTCGCTCTTTGGTGGCAGACATGGCTGGAGCTGTGACGCTTAAAAGCTGTGACAGTTAAAGCCTCCAGGCTTGGCAGGTGCTGCCCACCCCTCTTTGTCCTGAGGGGACAGCTGGGGAGAGCACCCCAGGGACAGCCTGTGGCACTCGGGATGTACCACACCAGTGCTTCCTGCTAGGAGATACTGGCAATTAATTTAAAATCCTTCCCCTAGGTCATCGCGGCTTTTAAGAAGCTTTTGCACCTATTATCTCAGAAACCGCCTTTCTTCTTTGAGCATGACCTGCCAAGACAGCTGTGTTTCTCTTAAGCATTGATGTTAATGGTACCAAAAAAAAAAAAGCTTGAGAGGAGGAGAGCAGGATTACAGCTCTTCTTAGCGGTGTACCCACTGCCAGCATCCCTTCTGTGGGAGACCGGCATCATCAGGGGCTTTTGTGGAGGAGGACAAAGTATGAGGTATGGCTTGGGCATCTGCGATCCTTTCTGCAAAGGGTTTTGTATGGTGCTTGTATGACCTTTCCTGGCTTAGTATGAAACAAGGCAAGCTTGCTTTTTTTTTCCCCTGGTGTCTGTTTTTTGTTTATGGAATGCAAAGGAAAGACTTGTTTTCAGACCTAACAGTAACATTGCATAAAAGAATCCTCCTTGCGTTTGTGTATATTGCTGACATACATTTCATTTATGATAAATCCTGTGGACTGAGTGGTTTTGCATCTGAGCGTAATCACAATGTCCCGATATGCACTAGGGTAAGAGTTGCTGAGTGTGGATGTCTGGGAGTGTTCTAGCTTCTTTTCTATCAGGATTCATATAGTAACCTAAATTTACCTCTGTTCCCATGGCCTTTAGCTGGCTGTTAACTCACTCTCTCACACACTAGCATGCAGACTTTTTCATTTCCAGCTTTGCCTGGGAGCTCCATCTCCTGCTGTCTCTTTTCGTGAAGCTGTGTGCGGGCTTACCTGTCGCATACGTGGTGTAGGAGTGGGCTTACCTGTCGCGTACGTGGTGTAGGAGTGGGCTTACCTGTCGCGTACGTGGTGTAGGAGCCTGCAGGAGGAAATACCTTCTGAATTGTTAGTGAGCCCCAGCAGCCGTGTCCCCGCGGAGGCACTTGGAAGAGGCAGGACAGCAGTGCCAGCAAGCTTTACCGGCATCTTTTGTTTCCCCCATAGCTATGGTGACCCTGGATGTGAGACCAGGAATGTATGCACTGGAGATGATTTAAGGTAATATGCAGCACTATATACTAATTAATTCAGGTCATGGTACTCATAGGGTAAGCACAGCAGCTTCCTGCCTCCCAAGTGGTTGCTGCGGTTCTGATGTGAACCCCTTTGGCTTATGCCAAGAAAAAAACCTGCGTCGTAATTAAAATGAACCTGAACTGCTTTAGAGGAGCCTGATTTGAATTAGGACATGGTTATTAACTCTAGCAGTATTTGACTTTGCTAAATCTTTCCCTTTGCTTCCGTGCCGTTTGCTCCCCTGCCAGTCCATCGGCTCAGTAACGTCTGCTGGGGTAGTATCTGTTCAGATGCGACCTCTCCTCTCTGTAGAGAAGACGAGGGCTTGGCTAACACGTACACAAGCCTTTCTGGGACTCTGTCAGGGATGCGGTGCCCACTGCAAAGCTTGCTGATGGCTGAAAAGCCAGGACTATAGGACCAGAAAATGAGGAGTGGAAAGGTAACTTTATTGCATGCGTAACTGTACTGAATGCTGCTGCTCTTCTTGTGGGCATCTGAAATAGTTAACAAAATCAAACTGCTTGGAGTTACTGCATTAAATCCAAGTCCTTTGGGCTTTAAGGGCATTGCCTTTTGTATGCGCGTGTGGGAAATTCAGGAAAAAGCAAGAGTACAACAGGGTTTTAATCTCAAACCATGGAAACTGTCAGTTTGAGGGCTCAGAGTCCCTTGCTTTGGTTTTCTTTCACATCAGCTAGATGATGTGCCTATTTTTTCTTTATATGGAGATGACACCCTTTAAAAGAGTATCTTCAAGCCCTCTTTGTGGGGACAGTAAACTGTGAACATGGGTATTCATCAAAAAAATACAGTAAAACTTTTTTGAAAAGAAGCATTTTGCATCAGGTTGTCTTGTCATCAGGTCACAACTCTGGAGCACTAGTTTCACAGTCTCTCGTGTTACAACTGTGCTACTTGTTTTCCAAGGCGTTTTTCAGACAATGTCCACAGGGAGCTGCTAAAATAATTTCCCAAATTTCTCTCCGGTATAGTGTCTGGATAACCTGATGTCCCTGCCTTGTCTGTGACTGCTGGTGATGGGGCGAATGTTCTTTTTTCATCATTGTTTGTTTTTACAGTGTTTAAAAAGTTGATGTTGGCCCAAGAATATAAAACGGTAGGAAATTTTATTTTTTTAATCCAGACAAGCAGGGTACTTACATTAGAAAGGCCTTTATCTCGTAAGAAATTGAAATGTCTTTTGTGGAGAAAATGTTTGAAATGTACATTGTGGTATGCTGCTTCAACC
>NW_009601946.1:37659-50353 GCF_000690535.1 Cariama cristata | reverse complement strand
AAAAAAAAAAAAAAAAAAAGAATTGTCTCTGCTGTGAAATGAAACCAGTCCTTAGTTTGAACGCTTATTTTGGACATCCCCTCCTCAGCTTGGGAACGATTGGGAAGGAAGGCAAAGATATGAGGTGTACATAGAGGCTGTGTTCTGGGCTGTGCTGATTTTCCCTATTTCTTCCTCTGAAGTTCTAATTTATCTTTGGAAAGCCCAAAAAGTTAGAGGTCACTAAACATAATTTTCTTTGCTCCTGTAAAATGATTAAGCGTTGATAATCTCTAAATGTGACAGTCTTTCTCCCTTTTTAAGAATCAGATTTTTGCGAGATACCATTAACCTCCGCTACCCGTAAGATGTATCGTGCTTTTTAGAGAGGGTCTCTCTGCTGTCTCCTTACTTTCTGTGCCAGAGGTGGATCAGCATCCTTCAGAGAGCTGCAGGCGTCGAGTTCTGAAACACCACAAAATCTTTGCTCTTTGTTCCTGCTCCTGTCCAGCCATTGTCCGTTGTAGTCCTTGAATGCTGAAATAATCACAAGACTTGCTATTATTTTGAAGGCTTTTGTTTACTGTTTGGTTTCTGAGCACTTAGTGGCTGGTACTTATTTCAAATTTTCCCTCTTCCGTGGTGATGAATGGAAATTTACTTTTTTAATAATAAAAGATGCAGTTTTTCATGCATGCGTTAGAACTGGGACTGAAGTTTGGCACTAGATCTTGCTAAACTAGGTGATGGTGTTGCACGAGGCAGTTCAAGTGCAGCTAGCCTGCCTCCCTTCCCGCATGGCACTAGTACCTTTGCTCTTGCTTTGGGACAAAAAGGCTAAACGTGTACCACGCTACCTGCCCCTGTTTTTTACGCCCTTCTTTTTTGTATAGGTTTTACTGTTGCAGGCCTATAGGAAAGCACAAACCCTAGGCAAACCCTGAGCCTACAGCGCATATGAAAGACCTGTGTTTTAAAGAAGAATATCTGAAAGAAAACTGTGGAAACAAAACAGGGATCGTTTTTTTGGTAGGTGGTACCTAACTTGGGTAAACTTAGAGTGCCTGGAGGAAAAATGTTTTCCTCTAACATAGGGATGGTACATTTTAAATTCTCAAAATACTCTGTGCTTCTTCCTCCATCTTTTCCCTGTAGTGAAACAAGATCTTGCTATAAATTTATTGTCTGCATTTGAGCAATATAATATGTCTTATCTAATACTTCTGTGCATTCCCTGTTGGGTTACTAAAGAGAGTCCATCAGCTGTTACGTCTTTGTTACAAATGATTAATTAAAAAACAATGAATTTGAGGGGGGGAGTGGGGATTTTCACAGTAATGTCATTAAGGAAATGTTGCAAAACTGACGTAAGCGTCAGGTCTTTTTTTTGCTCTGCAAGCTCTGCGTTTTTCAGGCAAACTTTGTCATAACAGAGCAGTTAGGAAGCAGTGGTTAGTGGGTCAGATGGGCCCAGGAGGCTAAATTGGGTTTTGTTCAGCCAAATGTTAGTGCTTTTTAATCAGTGCTGAATTCTGCATGCAACCCTCTCTTCCTTCCCCAAAACAGTAACAAAATAAAAACAAGTATTCAGTTGGGTCATGGACAACATCCTCACTGTTTTAGTAAAGGGCAGGAGTTACCCCAGCGAGGGAAGAGAAGCTGCCTATGGCTACTGTTAGAGCATCTTTTGGCCACCGTGACTTTGGTGGTCTGGTACAGGCAGCTTTCAATGAAGGTCTGTGCGCAGCCCTCAAACTCCTTTAGAAGGAAAAGGAGAATTTCCTTTCATGTTTCATGCGGCATTTTTACAGCAAGGTGCAAAATTCCAATAAAACTCTGTCCTGAAAATTGGAAGAGGAATTAATTTACAGTACTGTGAAATAACTGCATAGATTTCTTTTTGCCCTGTACAGCTTCCGTAGGTGTTAGGCTACTTCACATTAAGGAATTGTTTTTTCAAATCTCGCTGCTGCCACCTGTTCAGTCTCTAGTAAATGTAATAAACGTGGTGGTAGAAATGCCAGAGGCTTTGGACTCCCTTCTCTAAATGGCTTATGTATTCTCTACCGTAGACCAAGTGTTAATTGGGCTATCCTGATAAGTTTGAATTTGCCTTGTCTAGGCCTTTTTTTTGACAAAAGGCTCCGTGCAGGCCAACTTCATGTTCAAAAAGTCCATTACACTAAAAGACCCTCAGTGGACTTACAATGCAGGCATCTTTGATTTGAAGATTTTAGGTTCACCTCTTCCAGTTAATAGGAGTTTATTAAGTTCTTCACCCAAAGCAGGCTGAGTCAGTGCTCTATTTAAAGCTAAAAATTAACCATGATTTACTGGATGCTTACTGGTGGTTCCTGTAAAGGAACTTAAGAGCAAGAAATGGTAATTTTCTTTTTTAAAGTTCTGAAGCAATTCACTCTACTGTCTTCCATGAGGACAAACAGGAGGATCTAGAGCCAGGTGATGTTGCCTTAATGTTGCAAAGAACAGGAGAGTTAACTTGGTTTTGCCTTGTTTTGGGTGAAGAGCTTAAAAACTAAAAGCATTAATTATTTTTAGAGGGTTGTTTTCTACAAAATATTACATCAGTCGATGACTTTCTCCTGAAACTTCCAACACAAATAGTTTTAAAAGTAATGAAGATTGCTCTGAAGAGGGTAACTCGTCTCTGGAAACCTAGGGGCAGTTGTCTTCTCGTAGTGCTCAGTGTTGATCCCTCCTTCCCCCGTTATATGGCAAACTGCGGAGAGGCAGCGGGTGCAAATGGCAGTACGAAGTGTTTGAAAAAAAACCATAGACTAAAATGTGAAACCAAATGCACGCTTCAATTTAAATAATATAAATAATATTCTCAGAGGGGAACTGTGTCTCAGGGTGCAATCTGTTAGTGGCACATGCTTGTTCATACGAAATTTTGTCCGGGTTCAGAATTGCATTAATATATGTGCTTGTCTCTAGGCACACCGACAAGGAGCCTCGTGAGCTCGAGAGGCAATACTGGGTGTACTTGGCTGTAGGACGTACAGGTAGTCTGCTAGATCAGGGTCTGTGTGTGCATGCTTGTGTTAAAAAGACACGTAGGAAAATACACATGCACAGCAGGTAGAGTTTAGCTGACATGAGACTTTGCAGTAGTGTCTTATTACCGTTGCAAATGCTTGCTTGCTTTAATAGACAGAAAAAGTCGTATTTTGTATTAGGCTTAGAAGTAGGAAAAAAATGGTTTGGAGTAGTTCGTAAAGCGTGATTTGGAATAATTTTGATTTGACTGGCACATTGCATTAAAGACCAAATGAAATACTTCCTTAGCTTCATCTTTCAGGTAAGTACTTGCAGAAATATGCATTGCTATTTGATAATCCAGGAAACAAATTTTCATTATAAGATCATCTACAAAACGTGTTTCATGCTATGAGCACAGTGTTGGAAATTGTGATTGAAGATCACTACCGTGGTAAGAGATAACTCTCATGGAAATGAAGTACACTGCAACTTGGATACAAATGATTAAGCTTATGTAGAGAAATGACACATGAAAACATGATTACTGGCTTCTAAGAGTTGTTTCAGGCTAGCAATGGCGTAACCTGCGTAGAAGCTTTGACTTGAAACTTTTTTTTTTCCAGAACCACACAACGCTTTCTTTTTGCAACTCTGTTGTTACCACTGTTTTCCATCTAGCAATCAAATTCATTGTAATAAGTAAAAATTTGGTCTGTGGTGGAGATTGTGAGTATAATTGCGAAGTTTATACTGTTCCATAGTTGCAAAATACGTTAAACGTGCTTATACTTAATTGAAAACAGGGCTTCTGACAGAGTCACGGGTGAGTTGGGAAACGCTGCATTGATTGCCAGGACTGCAGGGAAGCATGCTGGTTTTGCTTTTCTGAGTTGCATTTTGCAGTCTTCTGTAAAAATGCAAAGACAACCCCAAATGCCAGTTAAGTTTTCAGTAATGAAGTGCTAACAGTTACTTTAACTGCAGCCATCCTGGCTGATTCCTTTTATACAGATAGCTCCCCTTGTATGTGCATTTAATGGTATAAACGAATGCTGTAATACATGTACTATTTCGAAACTGCATTATATTGTGAATAAACCTTTATCTCTGAAACGCTGAAACCCCTTTAGGTATAGGCATACATAAACCTACATGTAGCAGCTAGGTGGCAGAAAGTGTGCCTTTTAAAAATAATGCTGTAAATGCAGCAGTGTTGCTTTGTAGTGACTGTTCAGTTTCTTTAAAAGACAGAATTTTGTGATGCCTTTGTAGTGCCAGAAATGTGTTCTTCAAAAAGACGAATGTAAGCAACTTTCTCCTGTTTTCTTGGTGGTATCTTTTCTCTGGGTATCTAAACGGTCGGAAATGGATTCTTCTGTTGCATATGTACCATCTATATGGTTTTAAAATAAAAATAGGTGAGAGGTGTCACTTTGTGTTCTGACTGTGGCTTTCTTACCATCTCCTGTCAAGTCGTTTACCTGTCATGCCTGTACAGCTATATACATACCGCAATTAAACTACTCTTGCCAAAGAAGGTTTTGTACGTGAGTGTGCCCGTGCAGAATGGAAGCTTGGGGCGTACGTATTTGGAAGCAGAAACTGTTTCGTGGGTTTGTGTATCGCTCATTAGACCTGAAGCTTACCCTTACTATATGGTCTGGATTCTTTTATAATGCAGCAATTATGGGGAAGTTTTCTCTATTTTAAGATAGGCTGTTTCAAAAAGAATGCCTTATCTCTTAAAAGTAAATCGACCTAAAATGGAAATGCAACTAGTAACAACCAATGTGCCCTGCTAGGAAATTCTCTAAACTCCTTTGACTACTGTAATTCCACATATGGCTTGTTCAGTCCTTTCCTGGGCAATGCTTACCTGCAGAGGTGGTAAGTCATTTTGGTGTGCTGCTTTAAATTCTTTGACCTTCTGACGCTTTCTTTGTAGTATCTGGTTGATGGCCACTGTGGTTCGGTTAGGAAACCATCGAAGACTTAAGCTTAGCTCTGCGTATGTCTCTGGCCTTTGAGACAGAGCCATCATTAGAGCTGGCAGCTATTAGACTAAAGCATTGAAGTGGTTAGGGCGAAACCCTTGCTTTCCTGCAGGAGTAAGAAGCTTCTCTAGGGATCTTCAGTTATACGGTCATAACGGTGATACAAAGAACAGTCGTGCTTTGATTTGAGCAACTGTTAGAAAACAAAGCGGGGAAAAAAAAAAAACCCAACAGTTTATGAGCAGTGGTGGCTCAGTCTTGCTGTGGGTTTTTCCTCTGTATAAAACATTGGGTCAGCAATGTGTGAAAGGGCTGTCTGTCTTCAGACTCCGTCCGTTACAGCAGATTTGCTAGTCTGCAAGCTACCCTTGCTGTGTCAACGGCATAAAAAGTGCTTTTCGCTGCACCATCTTATCAAAGTTACACAAGTTAGTTTGTTTTAAGAAGAGTGCAGTGGAGTTACTGAAGAAGAGCCAGGTTATTTTGTGACAGGTTGGGAAATCAATCCCTTGTTACAAAACCTCGTGTTGAAGAAAATGCTTGAGGGTGCAGAACTTACGTCCTCTCTAAATGAACACTGTGTGCACAGCAGCTCTCTTAACTCTTGAATTTCCAAAAAGCTTGTGGGAATTTGGAACATAAGAGCTGTGAGATAGTTCATTTGTTGTGATGTTTAAACTTCATTAAATGTGACACTAAATAGGATAATGTAATTTTACTAGACTTGGAAGACAACGTGCAAGTTTTTCCAACAGCTAAAATTGTCAAAAGCATGGTGTCCTAAACAGTGGATCAATGGATCTTACGTGTATTAAGTATTGAGGAACATGAGTCTTACGTAGCAGTTGAATAATTTGTAGGGTTACTGTAAAGCCCTTTCAGTCAGTCTTACTTTTTAATGTCAATTTTGCATGTTAACATTATTGAGAGAGCATTATGTTTTTGACTGCAGAAGGGGCCATCTGATTAAAATGTTCTTGAGAGTCTTCTGAAGTGCGTTTTTTACAGGAACAAGCGTGTTGACTTAGCGAAATGCTAAGCTGTTCATTAAGGCAATATGCTGTAGTGGCAAATGTCGTGTGATTTACGTGAATTTTAAGTCATATCTGTACCTGTTTCTTGGTTTTATAGCTTTGAGCAAATGAGTTGAATTCTTTTAGCTCATTTCTCTTTCATTTGCTTATGTATTCGAGATGCTTAATGGGTGATTGTTATCTTCAGAATGCTTCAGTGCCTAAATGGAGGGTGATGCTGAAGAGGTTTCTTGGTGGAAGAATCATGACTTAGAGTTGCAGGTTTGATTCATACTTGTTCTTAGCATTTTCAAGTCGTGTGTGTGTCTGCACTCTCCAAAATAAAGAGTGGTATCTGAAAAAGCTCGTAAATCCTGTCCCTTTGGTTTCTCCTGTTGCAACATAAAGCAGAAGATGGGAAGAAGAAGAAATGGGCTGTGGCTGAGGAAAGAGGCATTGTGTTGCCTTTCAGAAACCAATGTCAAATTTTTCCTGCAGTTTAGTTTCCTTCCAGCACTCTCCTGGAACATTATCTTTCCTCCCTGCCTTTCCATGTTTGTTTGTGTAAATATAAAAGACTTTTTTTTATCATTTAGGAAGGAAAAAAATACCAAACCAGAAAACAAACCCCCAAAACTAAGCAAGAAAAAACCCCGGAACAGCCCATTGCTGCTTCAGATTTTTATTTGGAGCTCTCTGTGGCTCTGCCACCTCTGGAGCTTCAGAAATACAAAGCATGCCCCGATTGCAAACCAGCCCGTTGTTGCTTTCTGTGTTTACATGAGAAGACTGAGTTGCATGGTCGTCCAGGTGATGGAGGGACCTCTGCCTCTGCTCTGCTGGCTGAGAGGGTTTAGGGTTTTGAGAAGAGTAACCACATTTCCTAGAGTTTGTATCCTTGATGGCTCTTGGATGGAGAAGCTCTTCTGCTCTTTCACAGAATCCCAGACTGGTGGGGGCTGGCAGGGCCCTCGGGAGATCACCCAGTCCAACCCCCCTGCCAAAGCAGAGTCACCTACACCAAGTTGCACAGGATCACGTCCAGGCGGGTTTTGAATCACATCCAGGCGGGTTTTGAGTATCTCTAGAGAAGGAGCCTCCACAGCCCCTCTGGGCAGCCTGTGCCAGGGCTCTGCCACCCTCAAAGTACAGAAGTTCTTCCTCATCTTCAGGTGGAACTGCCTGAGTTTCAGTTTGTGCCCGTTGTCCCTTAACCTGTCGCTGGGCACCACTGCAAAGAGTCTGGCCCCATCCTCTTGACACCCACCCTTAAGGTATTGATAAGCATTGACGAGATCTCCTCTCAGTCTGCTCTTCTCCGGGCTGGACAGACCCAGTTCCCTCAGCCTTTCCTCGTAAGGGAGATGCTCCAGTCCCTTCATCATCTTCGTTGCCCTCCGCTGGGCTCTCTCCAGTAGTTCCTTGTCTGTCCTGAACTGGGGAGCCCAGAACTGGACACAGCACTCCAGACATGGCCTCACCAGGGCAGAGCAGAGGGGGAGGAGAACCTCCCCCAACCTGCTGGCCACACTCTTCCTCATGCACCCTAAGGTACCATTGGCCTTCTTGGCCACCAGGGTACATTGCTGGCTCATGGGCAACTTGCTGTGCAACAGCAGTCCCAGGTTCTTCTCCGTTGGGCTGCTCTCCAGAGGTCAACCCCCAGCCTGTACTGGCGCATGGGGTTATTCCTCCCCAGGTGCAGGACCCTACACTTGCCCTTGCTGAACTTCATCAGGTTCCCCCCTGCCCAACCCTATAGCCTATCCAGCTCTTGCTGAATGGCAGCCCAGCCTTCTGGTGTATCAGCCACTCCTACCAGTTTTGTATCATCAGCGAACTTGCTGAGGGTACGCTCCGTCCCTTCATCCAGGTCATTGATGAACTAAGTTTCCTGGCCTTGAGACATGCAGTCCCTCCCTGCTTTGTCTACCCATCTTTAAAATGAATTTTCTCTTGTGTTCTGCAAGGAAAGTTAGCTGTACCCTGTTAGTGGTCCTTCAAAAGAAAGCAGAGACCCCATGGCTGGAGCAGGGAGGGGGGTACATCTGCTGGGAGCCCTTAGGAGGCACTGATCCCTGCTCAACTGGTGACTGAGGTTGAAGACCTCAGGGTTGAAGAGGAGAGGGAGTGGGCGATGAGCAGGGGGATTATGGCAGAAAAAGGCTGCACGGGGACCAAAGTGGAAAGTTGTGGGAGAAGAAGCACTTCTTGCATCTGAGGTTAAAAAAGAAAAAATAGTCTGAATGGGAAGCGAGTTCAAATTTGTGCTTGGGCCCCTGTCAGTCAAATATCGATTTATTTCTGCTTTTACTTCCATATATAGTTTAATGTATTATTACTTCCATGAACGTCGGTATATGCGTTTTATTTTGGGTACGTAATGCTAGTAATGGAGTGTGGCATCAGTCATCTGGAATTTAAACTCACGTTGTGCCTGTTTCACAGCTTAGTACTTCTTTCCACTCTTAAATTATTATGAGTTACGGTTTAATATTGGTTGGGACAAATCGGACTGCATGGCAAATTGTGGGAGAGAAAGTGTGTGTGACTTTTACTTATTATGATTTTAAGCTTAAGTAATCTTTCTTTGTCTTTCTTCATCCCCCATTTCATAAACTAATCTCAGTCTTAGCTTCAGAGCAGTTCCTCACCTGGGCAGCCCCTCCTCTAGCCTCAGATAACGATTGCTTATGAAATAAATACAGGTTTCACAGTCTGGTTCAAAAGAATTTGGGAACCTTTGTCACTCCTTCACATTTTCCAAGGACACAGGCCACAGTCTTTTCAGGCCAGGTTCTGATATCTCGTAGTGAACAGTTTTTACCGCAGCAGGGTCCAAATCCAAAGTTGAATGTAGCAGATCTGATAAAAGCAGCAGAATTTGACCCTTTTTGGCTCTTACCGTGTCCGCAGTGAACTTCAATAATGTTTTTTTCATTAAGTTTATGAGAGAATCCTGGTTTTTTGCTGCTTGATTTATTTCTAACAGCTCTGAAGGCCAATGACTATGGTATTTTCTGGAATGAAGTGTGCGTTTGGAGGCTGGGGAGAGTGTCAAGCTGTTTTTTGTCCTTTTGTTTTTAACCCCTCTTCCATAGAAGACACTGTGTCCTACAGACAGATAGAACAATGCTATATTCCATTTTAGCATCGAATCACAAGCAGGGTCTTTGGAATTAAATTTGGCGAATTGCCTGGACATGTTCAGTTTTTAACAAGCGCTGCTTTGTGCATGAGCACCCTACGCTTCCTCCCTCGCCTCCCCCCCGACGCTGCCCCCGAAAGGGAGAAGGAGAAACAAAAAAAACCAACCCAAAACCAGAATAAAAGCATCAGTTAGAGTGAAAATGGGGAAGAAAGAAGGGATGAAGAGAGGAGAAAAGATGTATTCCAGAACAGCTGTCAGATTTGTCAAGAGCTGGACATAATTTTTAAGTTAGTCACACTCCTGAGTATCTGATTACATACGTATAAATCTCTTTTTTTTTTTCCTGACATGTGCGGTGTAGATGTGACACAACTTTTTGTACAGAATGCAGCTGAATTTTCAGCCGAATATTTGAACACTCATTTACCAGGACTTTGAACCTAAGCGTGAGCATGTGAATATTTGACACTACACGTTCTTTTTTTGTGTGTGTGCAATTGGAGATATGCTGTGATGGGGAGTATGGATTATTACTGAACATAGTAGCTAGGTAAAGGTTTGACAGACTTTAAGGTACATATTAAGACTGTATTTAATTAAAAGTTAAAGTTTGTGCTGCTTTTTTTTTTTTTTTAATCTGCAGAAGGATAAATGGAAGTGTCAAGCTCAAAGGATTATTTTCCTTAAAAGAGATCTGTGAAAATAGATCTCATGTCCTGAAAGAAAGTAACCTGTGAAGAAAAGTACTATTTGACTGTTGGTAAGATTGTTGTTAACTTACTGACAAAACAGTAGGCGAAGACCTCCTTCCTACCCCCCGGCACTCTGGTTTAGTTAGGTCAAGCAGTGTGGTTGATTGCAAATCACCATTAAGGTACCGTTTTCGCTCAGCTGAAAAATATTTGTCTGCTACGTTTAATACAGTGTGTTGTTTCAGTCTACCTACAGAGCAAAATTTCCGATTTAAATGAAGATATATTCCTAAAATTAACTGTCCTGCAGTGGCTAAGCCCAGTACTTCGTTCCAAAGAGGTCGGAATCACAAATAAGCCGAGCCTTTAATGAGAGAGGGGAGGGAGTGCAGAGGAGGTGGCGCTCTGTGCTCCCCAGCTGTGCTGTGCTTGTAGGAGCTGGGGTCACCAGGCAAAGCTGCACATTGAGAGCTGTGAAGCTGAAGGGAATTCTTGTCATTCTTTTGAACTGCAGGCAAAATTATTTCACAGTGAAAATTGTACCAGAGGAATGTAGAAGCTCAAATATTTTACATGTAGAGAGTGAAGGGAAATCCGTAGTCAAGTAAATGGCCGTAACAGATGGCGGGTGTTTCTGCATTTGTGTTTTATTTTTGACCCAGGGATGAGGCTCTGAGGCAAATCTTATTTATCCTTACGCGCTGTGCTTTGGTTCGAATCTCGGAGCAGTCCTGGAGTCCAAAACCTGGGTTCCTTTTGGATGAAGCTGGACTGAAATTTGCCTTCCAGGAGGGCTCCTGGGAAGTTCCCACCAGTGAGGGTTGCTCAGTTCATGGGATCGGGCTGGAGCTGGCATCAAGTCACCTCCTCTCCCCTCCTCTGGAAGTGCGTGTTCAGTGGGTACCGAGACCTCAGCAGCACCCTGAAAGTCTGCCGCTGTCTCTTTGCAAATTTATTTCTCAGTTGGTTCTCCGCTTAAAGTGTGTTGACCGAGCTATAGATACCTTTTGTGATAAATATGCACGTCGTTTTGTCATGCATACAATATGCAGGTCTGTTTTAAGAAGATACATAGTCTGAGATTTTTCATGTGTTAGAAGATGGAGGATGACTTTTTTTAAGTAATAAATCAGTTTGAAGTCACACTTTGTTTGACTAGCGAGTGCTGCTAACCTGATTTGTCTTTCTTTGAAACCTGACAGAAAGCATAAACTGCTTGGGTATGTGCTATACACAATAATCGTGTGGGTGATAAATCAATGTGAACCTCAGCATAGGTTTTCAAAGCTCGGAAGTGGTTTTATTTGTGAGGAAAACTAAAGGAAGTCTTTTATGAAGGTTTTAATTTGCTTTTGTGGTACCTCCCTGCCCACCCAGCACACAGCTCCCCAGCCGTGGGGTGGCTGAGCAGGGTTCAGAGTAGTGTCTGTGCCAAGGCGATGGTGCATGTGAGGTACGAAAGCTCAGAAGGCAAAAGGTATGACACAAGAGAGTAAAGTTATCGTGACTTATTTCACCTTGGCTTTTAGCTATTTGATGCTTTTTTTTTTTTTGGATTTGTAGTAGTTTCTGAGCAGACTTCAGGAAGAAGTAAAACAATGAAGGGAGGCTAAGATGATGGTGTTGAATAGGCTGTGGCCCAACTTCTGAGCTTCTAGAGAGCTTATTTGGGTAGAGTATCGAAGGAAATACTTCAATGTTTTTGGTCAAACTGGACTGCTGATGGGGTCCCAGTGTGCTTGCTGAACGTGTTACTGAAGGGTGGAGGGTCATGTCAGATTAGCTCTGGTCTGAGCCTGAAAACTGAGTGCATTTACACAGTTGGGGTGCATGAAGTGTGCTCCTGGAGCACGTTTTGGATTTGTTTCATTAAAAAGAAAGCCGGTTTGTGTGCTGTGTGACTACACCGCAATGTTGGGACAAGGTGTGGTAAGGAGGGATGATTGGGAGATTTGTGTCAGAAGTGCACTTGCGATTTCATCTAAATAGAAATTTTTAGGGTTTTATAGCATAGATGCTCCCTAGCTGTTCAACCCCTGTGCGTTTTTGTAAGAGGACAGTGCTGATTTTGCCTGTTCCATTTAGCGTTAGTGTTCCCTGGTTATTGAATGTGTTCCTGCAGTGTCCCTAGCTTTTTTTTTTTTGGTTTGTTTTTGGCTGGAGCATATCACTTGGTTATAATTCAAATGATCCTGTCAGTCACTACTAAACTGCAGTGTTACCCTTGTCAAAACTTGGCTCCAGCTGTTCACCGGAGTGGTGTGAATGGTGTTTGAGTGTGCACATCTGGTCATTTTGGAACAGGTTTAGTACATTCCTTTTGATGCCAGAGTTTAATTTGCAGCTGGAAAGCAGACCAGCACAGCACTAAATTACTCTGTTTCAGATAAATGCTTTCTTTGTGACTGCTTTGTGAAAATGATTTATGGGAATACTCTGCGTCCTGATCTATTTCTTCCTATTCTTCCACCACTTGCCCAGAGTCTGATGTCCTGCAACTTGTGTGTTAGCCTCTGCATCTGCTTGCTAAGTATATAATCATTACGTAAGCTGAAGATACAGACCATGTAATTAAAGCAATAAGCTGAAATAGAAATTTAAGTTGCATTACCTTTTGGCAGTTGTACAAATGGAGAAGAATGAAAAATTGAGCTTTTGCAGATGAGTACCAGCAACTTGTCTGTCCTGCACCTGAGGAATGTTTTTGTAATCTGTTTCAGTATTCTCGAAGTAAGACTAGGGAAAGGGACTTTCACTGTGTGGGACAGCCAGAAATTGATTCTGGGCAAGCAACATTAGGTTTTTCTCCTATAGAATTGCACTTGAATGTGTTTTGATTAGCAAGGCTGTTTTCCAGGCATT